>NC_069005.1:12087497-12091435 GCF_001194135.2 Octopus bimaculoides | reverse complement strand
TATATATATATATATATATATATATATATATATATAGATAGATAGATAGATAGATAGATAGATAGATAGATAGATAGATAGATAGATAGATAGATAGATAGATATAGATATAGATATACTATTGATATTTAATATTAATGAATCTTCAATAGATTAAATTTATTGACTGGTTTCCGGTTACATGCCCATGACTTTTGCGCATTTCATCTGCAAATTATGATTGCTACGGTTATAATAACTATCCTGTAATTCTAGGCGTTGGGTTGTGTGTTCAAATAGCTTGTTGCTTTATTTTGTACTTCACACTTCTGGAGACGGTGGAAGAACATACCAGTTTATTAGTCGATAAGATATCATCGAGTGCTTACTCTTTGAACTATGTAGGATATAATTATTATTGAGGAAGGTGGTTGGCATAATGTGTAAAATGTGGCTGAAAATTAATTTTGGTATAAAGGGGTACCTATTTTGGTTTGATGTGAAACCACTCCCACATTTTATGTTTTATCTTTTTTGTTACAATCATTGGATTGTAGCTAAACTGGAGCACTACTTTCAGGATCTTATTAGTCAAAAAAATCGACCCTAGTAGTTCTGACAGTTTTAAAGTCTAATATTTATTCGATCGATATATCTTTTGCCGAACCGCTATGTTACTAGGACTTAAGCATGCGATCACCGGTTGTTAAGCGACGGTGGTATGATAAACGTTGACACGAAAGTATGCAAACATATCGCGTATGTTAGGTTTGTCGTCCATCTGTCCAGAAGTGTTTAGAATATAGTACCCAGTTACGCATTGGGCCCATATAATTGATGTTGTCTTCCCCTGACAACGTGTGCCTTCTTGCCTACAGATTATCAATGATGACGGACTGATAGAACAGTTAGAGCGTAGGACAAATATACCTAGTGAATTTTTTTTACTACGGCCATTTAATTTCTAAGTTACGAGGTTAAATTTGCTTTTCGTGTCGATGGAGAAGTACTCGTTAAATATGATTGTCGAAAACTTGCTGTCAGATTTGTAGACTATGTGTGGAATCTATATGAAGCTATGGAATGACAGAATCGTGAAAGGGCGTGACATTGTGGGTGCGTTGTCCTCACGACCACAGTTCCGATTTCCGGACGTTGTAGTGCGTTGTGTCTTTAAGCAAACCATTTTATTTTACGTTGTTTTAATTAACTCAGCTATTAATGACTAAATGTAGAGACGAACTGGCTTCCTGCTCTAGAAACTAGGAAACCTGCTCTTTGAATCCTGGAGTACAAAGCAGTTGGGTAACAGACTTTTAAAGACTGCCCTGAAAGGTGGTTGTAAGGCAGTGTTGAGTGCGGTGAAACTTGAAACCTGAACGTCATTTAGCTTGAACAGATACCACAGAGCCTTCATAATTTTGCAAATGCTCAAACGATTCTGCCAAATAAAAGTTTTTAAAAAAAATTAATTACTTGAGATAAAATAATAAGTGAAAGGTCAACAAAGACTGTAGGAGCTAAACACTAGCAAGGCTGAACGAACTGGCGCGTTGAAATGCGTGGTGAGTAAAAAAAGGTTAAATTGGGGGAAGCGATGAAGGCGATGGTGGTGGTGGTGGTGGTGGTGGTGGTGGTGATGGTGGTGGTGGTGATAATGTGTGGGACTGTACAGAAGGCGAATGTAGCGGCGACGTGCTGTGTTTGTGCTGAAGGTAGTGTTATATGTGGTGGAGGCGCTGCTGGTCGTGGTGCTGTTAATACTTGCGGCGGTAACGAAGATGGGAATGATGATGAGGAGGATAACAATGATGACGATGATGATGATGATGATGATGGTGGTGGTAGTAGGTGGTGGTCGTGATGATGAGGATGATTTCTGAGATTGCGATTTTTGTCTCTTTAAATCATCTCAACGGAGTGAGTGATGACAGCAAATGATGCGAGAACTGTGATTGATGACGTTCATGAGCAAGTATTGACGAAGCGCGCTGATAAACAACAATGTTATTGCCATTGTTGCTGTTATAATTGCTCTTCACAACGACAACGACGGCGATAATGACGATGGTTTTGATGGTCAGTGTGACGATGATGAGGATAATGATGATGGTGATGATGATAATGATGATGATCATGGTGTCCATGATGACCATGATGCTGCTGTTGATGAATATGATCACGATGTTGATATGGAGGATAATTATAATAGCGATGATGATGCTGATAGTAACGTGATGATGTGGAGGAGGTAGAGGATTGCGATGATGAAGATGATGATGATAATGATCCTCTGAGCCAGCACAGATCGATCAGAGCTATGATCAAGTGTATCCCAACCGTGACCATCGTGTCCTATCTTTCAGACACTGTGCGCTTCGCTCAGGCGCACATCGACGAATGATGTTTTCAGACAGTAAGAGTCAATAATGGGTGGGAAGGGATCAAATATTTCCTAGAAACCCCTTTTTTAAATTGCCTTTAAACTTCTCCTCCAGGATTTCTAGCAGGTCGAGCGACGATGTTGCGCACGTGTTCACATTCTCCATTAGCTTGATGATGACTGGGAATGGTGATGATGATGGCGATGATGTTGATGCGATGATTCCAATGTTGTTGTTGATGAAGACAAAGATGGTGGTGCTGATGACGAAGACAACGATGATAATGATGATGATCACGACGACGACGACGACAACTTCGACGACACATACTAGCCACATCAGCAGCACCACGACCACCTCCACCGCCATCACCACGGCCACCATCACCACTATCACCATCATCATCATCATTATCATTTAGAAATATAAGGATAGAGGATTGGTGTAATTGTTAGAGGATTGGTATACTTGTCTGAATAAATGGTACTGAGGTATTTGTTCGGGCCCATTATTTTCTGAGAAGGCGGGTGAACTACTGAAGGTGGTTATAGTGGGGTTGGACTCCTTATCGGGGTTTTGATTGCCGGATCAGATGATGTGTCGTGATCTTCAGCAAAACACACCATTTCAATTTACTCGTGACAACTCAGCCGTAAATGATTACTTCTACGACGGACTAGCTTCTTGTTTAGTGGGAATGTTGTGCTATCTCTATTTCAAGATCTTTATATCTCGAGAATTTCCTTGTGTTTTTTACAGGTACATTGTCATCTGTCGATTAGAAGATACATTGTTTTTCTTGGTGATCCCTGACGACAGTATCTGACCTATTAGCCTTGATCTCTCAATCTGTGGCTATTGGCATATCCCAGAGTATATTTGCCTTGTTGTTTCCTGAACAATTTTCGGGATATGCCTACATTATCGTTTTTGCTGGTATCATTCCGTAGTGCTGGCATAAACTCACCGACATGGTTTGTGAAGCGGCGAAACGGGAAAAACAATGGTATACACGTAGACACACAGATACATACATACAGGCGGCGAGCTGGGAGAAACGGTAGCACGCCGGGCGAAATGCTTAGCGGTATTTCGTCTGCCGTTACGTTCTGAGTTCAAATTCCGCCGAGGTCGACTTTGCCTTTCATTCTTTCGGGGTCAATTGAATAAGTGCCAGTTACGGACTGGATCCATGTAATCGGCTTAATCCTTTTCTCTGTCCTTGTTTGTCCCCTCTATGTTTAGCCCCCCGTGAGCAATAAATAAAAAAAATAAGAAAAGATATAATTATTATTATTATTATGATTATGTCAGCTTTGTCATTTATCCTTTTGGGGTCGGTAAAATAAATACCAGTTGTGCACTGGTGTCGATGTAATCGACTTGTCTTCCACATACATGTCAGTCCTAGTAGAAAGAACTGTTAATATTATTACTTGCATTTATATACATATACATGTATATATATAGATAGATAGATAGAAAGATACATACATACATACATTCATAAATAGTTATACATATACACACACATATATATACATATAAAGCTATATACAGATACATGCATATATA
>NC_069005.1:12085675-12086535 GCF_001194135.2 Octopus bimaculoides | reverse complement strand
AAAGAAACATAGAGGAGAGAAGGAGAGAGAGAAAAATAGCGGAAGAGAGAGGGGGAACAGGGAACAACGTGTAGGTGTTTGTAGGTGGTGAGTATGTATACGTTTCTTTATATTTGCCTATGTATGCCTATGCGTGTATGTATGCTTGTGTACGTGTGTGTGTGTGTGTGTGTGTGTGTGTGTGTGCTCACGCGAATCTGTACGTTTTATCGTTTTGAATTAAATTCCTTCTTTGATTTGTCTTAAAACTTGATGCTTGTCACACCTGCCTTCAGCAACATTAATACGCCTTCACTTAAGCGTTGGAGGCCAATCAGGGAATAGTTCAGTGACCAGAATTATTGGCGTTTATGCGTGAATTATTGGCATGTAGTGTATGCGCGTGTCGGTGTGTATGTGATTGTGTGTTCGATTTTGTGTGTGATTGCGGGGTGTGTGTATAAGTGTATCTATGTGAGTATATGCGTGTTTGTATATATCTGTCTGCATATGTATGTAGTGTGTATGTGTGTGTGTGTGCGTATGTGTATGTGTGTTGGTACAGCAATGTCTATGTCTCTGTAAGGGACTATTTAATGTAAACGCCCTCAAGGAGATACTCACCACACACACACACACACACACACGTACATACACACACACACGTGTTATGAAATAATAGGTACTCCTTCTTCTTAACATATAAATTCTGCCGAGGTCGACTTTGTCTTTCATCGTTTCGGGGTAACTAAAATAGTACCAGTTTAATACGAGTGTCAACGAAATTGGCTTACTCCCTCCCACTCGGACCAAATTGCTGGCCATGAGCCGGCATATTAAATATGTACAATCTATACATACATACAGACAGACATATATAT
>NC_069005.1:12084229-12085086 GCF_001194135.2 Octopus bimaculoides | reverse complement strand
GTATATAGGCGCAGGAATGGCTGTGTGGTGAGTAGCTTGCTTACCAACCACATAGTTCTGGATTCAGTCCCACTGCGTGGCACCTTCGCCGAATGTCTTCTAGTGTAGCTTCGGACCGACCAGAGCCTTGTGAGTGGATTTGACGGACGGAAACTGAACAAAGCCCGTCACACACACACAATGTGTGTGTCTGTGTGCGTGTGATGGTGTTTACGTACCCGTACCGTAGCGGTTCGGCAAAAGAGCCCGATAGAATATGTACTGAGTTTACAAAGAATAAGACTTGAGGTCGATGTGTTTGACTAAAGGCGGTGCTCCAGCACGGCCGCAGTCAAATGATTGAAACAAATAAAAGAAAAAAAAATATACACACGCACATACACATATACATAAATGTAGAGTCATCTTCGGATAAATAATATGATTATCAAAAAGAATGTTATGTATTCATGTATGCATGGTTGAATATACAAATGTATGGATATACTTTTCTATTCAGGCGCGTGTTTTAGTGGTTAGGTTGATCAGTTCGATTCCCGGCGACGTTTTTCTGTCATTGAGAAAAACTTTATTTCACGATGCTGCAGGTCACACAACTGGCAAAAGTGATTTGTGACTATAATTTAAGAGGGCCACATGCTGTGGTCGCACTGAATCCACACTCAATTCTCGTACCTGTGGAGTGCTCAACCTCTTACGCGCCAGTCTCATGAGCAAGCTATGCCCTTCCTTGAATCAACCAGGACCCTTGTCTTAAACAGAGGTAGAGAGAAAGAGAGATCTACATATATACAGATACATATACAAACATACGTACATACATACACATATATATATGTACGTATATGTATATATAT
>NC_069005.1:12082775-12083449 GCF_001194135.2 Octopus bimaculoides | reverse complement strand
GTGTATATATATATATATATATATATATATATATATTAATATTTTATGTATATATGGATGTATATTATTGTCGCTATGTTTGCAAAACTTTAAATGGAAAAACAGAGAGATGAATAAATAAGTATATACATATACATGTTTCAAAATATAAGTCTGTGTGTGTGTCTGTGTATGTATACAAGTTTGCATATTTGTCCGAGGTAAATACTATATCAGTACGAGAAAATATATTAATAAAATATCGTAACAGTAACAACATCAGCAACAACTACTAAGAGCATAGCTAGTGTTGGTCTATCCGAACTGTAAGTACACCTTGCGTTTGATGCGGGTCATTCGAATCGATAACTTATCTTCGGGGCGTTATATGCTTCTCACCCAGGCCAGGATGCCCACTACAAACTGACACAGACACACATAAACGCGCACGCGCACGCGTGCACACACAGGCATGCGTGCGCGCGCAGATACACCGGCGTGCAAAGACGCAGGCGTGGTTGTGCGGTAAGAAGTTTGTTTCCCAACGAAATGCTTTCGAGTTCAATCCTACTGTATAGCAAATTGTACCGGGGCCGACCAAAGCATTGTGAGTAGATTTGCTACGCGGAAACTGAAAGAAGTCCTCTATGTATAATTGCATGTGTATATATATATATATATATATATATATATAT
>NC_069005.1:12081074-12082278 GCF_001194135.2 Octopus bimaculoides | reverse complement strand
GTATATATATATGTATATATATATATGTATATGTATATGTATATATATATATGTATATATATATGTATATGTATTTGTCTGTCAGTATGTATGTAAGTTTTTATGTATGTATATGTATATACCTATGTGTATGCTACTTTCTTTCTACTCGTGTTTGTCAACCACCAACGCTTAGCAACTGGGCCTGGCTGGTTAGGAGTTCAGCAAAATTGACCGATAGAATAAGTACGAGACCTGAAAAGTGAAAAAAAAAAAAAAATAGGACTTGGGTCGGTCCATTCGTTCGACTTAAGCCCTTCTAGGCGGTAACCGGACCCTTGGCCCCGTAGTTTCATAACTGGAAAGGTTAAGACACAAAAGATATGTGTGTCTGTGTGTGTCTGTGTACACACACACACGTATACGCGCACACATAACTTATACTAATATTTGTCATTCATAACTAATTGATTCTTATCAAACAAAACTGACTCTTAATAAACCTTGTGACGATGTTTGTGTTTCTAAGTTTAAAATATCAAGGAAGTAGCAGTGACAATGCGCGCCCGTGTGTGTATGTGTGTATGTGTGTGTACGTGCGTGTGAGGAGTATGTCGAGAAAAGCTATGGAAGTGACAGGTATAGCGAATCAGACAATATACGTTGCATTCGCGCATTGGGCGGGTTTGGCGAAGAAAGCGTGGGTTTTATAACGTTCGGCAAATCTGTGTGTTGATGACGTCACGCCAGTATAAATTGGTTAAAAGCAGCGTGAATGTTTGGTACCAACGGAATAAAAGAACCGAAGAAGACGAACGAAGAACTATAGACAAGTAAGAAAGCTGAGAGAGAATTTAGTGTGAATGATCGGGTGGTGGTTGGGTCCCCCCAATGACATGCTCATGTGTACGCGGGTGCGTTTGTATACACATTTCTTTTTTGTGTGTGTGTGTGCATGTGAATGTGTGTGTGTGTGTGTGTGTGTGTGTTAGTGAAAGTGCGTGTGTGTGTGTATTTGTTTGTGTTTGCATGACTGTGTGCGTGTGTATGTGACGGGGGAGCATGTCAGCGTATTATGAGATGATTTTTTAAAATTTTTTATGCGAATGTATATGTATATATACATATATACACTTATATATATAAACATATATATACATATATACACATAAATATATATATATATATATATATATATATATATATATATATATATATATATATA
>NC_069005.1:12079731-12080583 GCF_001194135.2 Octopus bimaculoides | reverse complement strand
GAGAGATAGAAAGGCAAAGAGTGATGTGCTAACGAAGTTTTTCTTATACTTATTCAACGAAAAACAATTACTTATCTAGTTACCGTGGGACCAAAACGTAACCATTCAGACAGATTTTTAAAAAACAATCAAAATTTTAACCTTTACATCCATTTCGTTTTTTAATTGAAAAAGCTAACGCATAATTCAAAGGAGTTTTGGCTGCTATTTCTAGTATTTTGAAAGATCATCTGCAGGATTGCGCCTTCCCAAGTTTTGGTGTTTAGTAATGGTGGATATGGGATAATGGAAGATAAGACACGCAAAGTTGAAAAAGAAATCTCAAATCTTTTATCGTCTATCATTTAATCGTTTCAGTCATGTGACTGCGGCCATACTGGAGTAAGCCTCTAAAGGGTTTACTCGAACAGATGTTCTCCTCACTTATTTTTTATTTATTTATTTACTTTTTAATTTTTTTTTTTGTGAAAGTTTGGTACTTATTTTATCGGTCACGTTGGCTGACCTGCTATTTTTGGAGGTGGGGAGGGTGGCGTAAACAAACCATCACCGGTTGTCAAGCGGTGGTGGGAGACAAACACAAGTATGAATCCAAAGTCGCTCACACACACATAAAATCACCCACTCAAACACCCCTAAACACACACATATACATACACACACACATATATATTTACACATATATATATATATATATATACACATATACACACACAAATATATGTGTATAACTTTCTATCTATCTATGTATCTATCTCTTTATCAATCTATATATGTATGTATGTATATATCTATATAGCTGCATCTATCTATCTATCTATCTATCTATCTATCTATCTATCTATCTATATA
>NC_069005.1:12067103-12074708 GCF_001194135.2 Octopus bimaculoides | reverse complement strand
AAACGTCAAAGACTTTTCCATTCTTCCCGAGCGTCACACTAACACACCTGCTTGTTGTTCCCTCACCTGCTTTCGTTTCCTGTTTTCTGTAATATACATATGCATACATACATACATATATATATATATATATATATATATATATACATACACACAAACATGCATACACACAAGTATAGATACAGGTATAGATATACGTGCGGCGCATGCGCTTTGCGTTTGGGTGGTGTGCGTATGTATGCATGTTTCTAGATATTTCTGCTTAATTTTTACGCGTATGATTATATGATATGCATATTATCTTCTAAAATAGGAATGGTGAATAAAATCATCGATTGCCAACATCACTGATCCTTCATCATCGTCATCGTCATCATCACCTCCGACATCGTCGTCTTCACCGTCATCGTCATCGTCATCATCACGTCCGTCGTCGTCATCGTCGTCATCGTCTTCGTCATCATCGAGATCTTCAAATCAACTTTGCCGCTGTCACCGTCGTCATAATCGTCAACCGAATTTATCAGCATCGTCGTCCTTTTCGTCGTCGTCATTATCATCATAATCGTCCTCACCACTACCACCGCAATCAATATCATCTCTACCACCACCATCATTATCATCATCATCACCACCACCGTCATCTTCATCATCATCGCCACCACCACCTTCATCATTCTTCATCATCATCTCTCGGAGGCGACGAAGTATTAAAAATTCATTCGCCATTACTATTTCTGTTGTAATGATTAAGTCTAATTTTGCCACAAGGATTGCCCTTTTGAAGGAAGGGACAACTTGATTATATCTTTCTCATTACTTCATTGTTTTTCTTTTTCTGTTTTTTTGTTTTTAAATTTTTTAATCGATATCCGAATGGGATGTAATGCAAAATTGAATTTCGGCGAGTTGTGATCTCTGAGTGTATAGAGTAACCAAAAGAATGCCCCGCTAAGCATTATTTTTGCCCAACACATTATCAGTTCTACCAGCTCGCCCTCTTATTTGTTGTCGTAATAACTGTACTTTTATCTTTTACTTGTATCAGTCATCAGACTGTGGTCAAGCTGGGGCATCGCCCTGAAGAATTTTAGTCGAACGAATCGACCGCAGTACTTATTTATATCAATTAAGCTGGATCTTATTCTATCAGTTTTTCTCATTTTTGGCCGAACCGCTCTGTTACGGTGACGTAAACACACCACCAGCGATTGTCAAGTGGAGGTGGGGGTGCGACAGACACATACACACACACACACACACACACACATACACACACACACACGCACACACACACACAGATATATGTGTATAAATACGATGGTCTTTTTTCAGTTTGCCTTCTCTACTATATCCAATCACAAGGATGTGGTAGGCCTATAGTAAACGATATTTGCACGGAATGAGAGTGAACCCGGAACCATGTGGTTCGGAAGTAAACTACTCCTACGCATGTGACTAATATAAACTAACACTTCTATTCTGAATGTAGAGACAAGTGTAAGGTGACTGTATCAAAGCAGTAATTCAACTATGACTGTTGCCATATTTGTCCTATAATTAGAGCAACTAGTGTATAATAAAAGTAGCAATCCCGGAACTATGACTGGAGATACGGATGTACTTTAGCTGTTAGTAACAGCTTAACATGTATACAGAATCTAAAGCAGTGAGCTGGCAAAATCGTTAGTAAACCGGAAAAAATGCATAACAGCAGTTCGTCCGTCGTTACGTTCTGAGTTCGAATTCCGGTGTGGCTGCTTGTTCCTTCATCTTTTTCGAGTCGATAAAATAGAAACTGGTTGAGCAATGGGGTCGGTGTAAACGACTCAACCCTTTCCGAAATTGTTGGCCTTGAGCCAAAATTTGAAACCAACATGTCTATAAAATCTGATGTATTATAAATAGTAGTCGAGGCGCATGGCCCAGTGGTTAGGGCAGCGGAATCGCGGTCATATGATCGCGGTTTCGATTCCCAGACCGGGCGTTGTGAGTGTTTATTGAGCGAAAACACCTAAAGCTCCACGCGGCTCCGGCAGGGGGTGGTGGCGAACCCTTGCTGTACTCTTTCACCACAACTTTCTCTCACTCTTTCTTCCTGTTTCTCTTGTACCTGTATTTCAAAGGGCCAGCCTTGTCACACTGTGTTACGCTGAATATCCCCGAGAACTACGTTAAGGGTACACGTGTCTGTGGAGTGCTCAGCCACTTGCATGTTAATTTCACGAGCAGGCTGTTCCGTTAATCGGATCAACTGGAACTCTCGACGTCGTAAGCTACCGAGTGCCAATAATTATAAATAGTAAACTATGATTATAGTAACCACTGTATTGTAGATTTCCTTATACCTTTGCAGAAACCCCTTTTCTATATCAGCAGCAACAGATATACTCTGAGTGTAGTAAGACCTCTCATAGTTACACTGTGACTGTAGTGTCATCTGTAGCTATGGCTAGAGAAATATCGGTAATCTAACTGTAAAATAGTCTGTGACAGAGTTACTATGACTGTATTAACAGATACGTTATGTCAATTGTGACGGCTGTCTTATGTCTACAGCTAAAGATGCCCTACGTCAGTAGCGACGGCTGTAATATGACTCTATTAACACTTGTACTGTGACACTAGAAACAGCTTTAATGTGAACTGTAGCAACAGAATTACTACAATTGACAGTGGTAATTAATATTTGTATTTGAAATCTCATCATATGAACCGACAGAGAAAATTTCTGTAATAATGATAATGATAATTATAATAATAATGGTTTCGAATATTGGAACAGGGCCAACGATTTGGCGGATGGTGTAAGTCGATTGCAAAGACCCAGTGTTTAGCTGATAGTTATTTTGTCGACCCCGAAAGGATGAAAGGTAAAGGCAACTTCGGTGAAATTTGAACTCCGAAAGTAAAGACTGACGAAACGCCGTTAAACATTGTGTCCGGCGCACTAACGATTCTGCCACCTCGCCGCCGTATTACTACTACTACTACTACTACTACTACTACTACTACTACTACTACTACTACTACTACTACTACTACTACTGCTACTGCTGCTGCTGCTACTACTACTACTACTACTACTACTAATAATAATAATAATAATAATAATAATAATAATAATAATAATATTAATAATAATAATAATAAAAATAATAATAATAATTATTATTATTATTATCATAATGACAATAATAATAATACGATAGTAATAGTAATAATAATAATAATAATAATAATAATAAATATTATTATTATTAATATTATTATTATTATAATTATAATAATAAGATAGTAATAGTAATAATAATAATAATAATAATAATAATAATAATAATAATAATAATAATAATAATAATAATAATCTTGGTCATCACCGCCATTATAATCATCACTATACTGTCTATAATCGTCTCCGTCGTCACTATCATCGCCATTGTCGCTTCTTTATTTCAACTTTCCTTTCTTTACTCACTTAAATAATAACTTCTAAATTTTGGACAGATTTGAGAGATTATGGGATGTGTTTGTGATATAGAGACAATAACAACAACCATAATAATCGTAGTCGCCATTACCATACAAGGTACCATCATGAATTCTTCCCATCTTCATCATCATCATCACCATCATCACCATCATCACCGTCGCCTTCATCATCATCATCATCATCATCATTACAACTACCACTTTGATCGTTATCATCACCACAATCGCTCACATCTTTATCATCTACATTAGAAGCAGAATCATCATCATCATCATCATCATCATCATCATCAGTATGATCAGCTTGACCACCATCAGCAACATAAACAACGCACCATCGCTATCATTATCGTCATCATCATTACAACCTCCTCCATCACCACCACAACCATACCACCATCATCATCATCATCATCATCCTGAACATCATGATCATCGTGATCATCATGAACATCATTCACCTTCTCCTCCCCCGCATCATCATCATCATCACCATCATCATCATTATCATCATCATTTTCATAATCACCATCATCATTATCATTGTTTACATCTTCATTGTTACCGTCATCCTCCTCATCAGCTTCATTGAAAATAATACCAACGTTGTCAATAATATCTTGATAATTTAGTTCAATATGTTGTTTTGTCAGATAAATTCGTTCGCTTTTTTTTTGCTTTTTTTTGTGCTTTTTGACTTCTCGGCACACCGTTGTCATGTGATGTGCCTGAAAATTGCCAAAATTTATTCAAATTTCAAAAAACGAGGAAGAATAACGTTACAAAGAACAATACAATGGTACGATAAAAATATTTTAAGCTGGTCGTACTTAATTCAAATAATAATTGAAAGGAGCGAGGTTGGGGGAACGAACGAATTTATCTGCCAATCCCAATATTTTTTCTCGTGCTGAATTTGTAATTTGTTTTTATTGTTGATGTTATTATTGTTGTTGTAGACGCAGTGATCGAGCTGGATACTTAGCACAACGGACAAAACGCTTAGCATCCGTCTTTACGTTCTCAGTTCAGTTTCCACCGAGGTTGCTTTTACTTTTTTCATACTTGCAGGGTCGATTAAATAAGTATCATTTGCACGCTAGGGTCGATGCAATCGACTAGCCCCTACCCTACCGCAAAATATGAAAGGCTCATTGATGTTGTAAAGGAAGCCATTAGACAGGACAATTAGCATACTGGATAAGATGCTTGGCGGCATTTCATACAGCTTTACGTTCTAAGTTCAAATTCCGACGAGGTCTTCTTTGCCTTTCATCCGTTCGGGGTTGATAAAAGAAGTACCAGTTGAGGACTGGAGTAGGTATAATTAACTAGAACCCCACCGACTACAGCAACGCACCGAAAATATTCAAGCCTTCCTTATATTAGAAAAGATTAATACTGTTCTCATCCTGCCGAGGTCGACTCTGCCTATCATCCTTTGAAGGCCAAAAAAATAAGTACCAACCAAGCACTGAGGTCGATGCAGTTGACTTACGCCCCTCCCCTCAAATTGGTGGCCTTGCGCCAAAATTTCAACACATTTTTATTATAGTCGTTATTGTTATTGCATTCCTTTTCGTCCGTCGACCCTGACGTTACTGTTGTTTTTTTTTTGTTATTGTTATTGTTGTCGTTGTTGTTGTTAATTAGACCAAAGTCTGGTCCGACCAGACAAACCTTCAAACATATGTTCGACAGCTATGACCAACTTGCCTATTTTTCTAATGTGTGACGCGAAATCATGGCCACAGTATTCTTTCTAAAGCTTCCTTCGATTTGAAAGAATGATGTGCTGTAATTCGAAACGGATTTGTCTGCTACTATTTCTAGCAGATCGACGGACCAACTAGAAGTTACCATTATTCTTTGGGAGGAAGGAGACAGGGAATGAAAAGACTGATGAAATATATGGTAGAAGAAAATGAAAGACCTGTGACATAAATTACTATGATGACGGTGATGACGATGACGATCATGGCGATGAATGACGAAGATGATTGTGATGGTACGGTTCTGGTCGTTGTTGTGTTGGTTGTGGTGGTGGTGGTTGCAGTGGTGGTTGCGGTGATGTTGGTGGTTATGTGGTACTACTGTTACCACATAACCACCAACACCACCGCTGGTACTACTGTTGGCTGTGGTAGTGTTGATGGTGGCAGTTGTGGTGTTCGTGATAATGATGGTGATGACGATGGTAATGATGGGTTTGTTGTTGTATACAAAATATGTGAACAGATGAATGACGTAGACCTCCTGATGCAAGAGTGCCCCAAGCTAGAACCAATGAAGGAACTCTTTAGGTCTGCGACCACCCAGCCCACAGGGGCATTCTTAGCGTAGTTACATTCATCCTGACTATTATTAGCAGTCATCCATCTCTCGTAAAGAATTAAGATAAATATTTACTACTACTACTACTACTACTACTACTACTGCTACTACTACTACTACTACTACAACATTAGGGTCTCAGTAAATTGGTGATAATATACAGAGTTAAATTTCTACGAATTATGGTAGGATTTCCGCCGGTCTCAACGCTGAGCATTCAGTCATTCGACCAAACACGTTAAATGAACGTGTGGCTGGCTGAGTATTCCACGCACTTTTGTATCCATAACGAAGTTCTGAGATTGAATCAGTGTGACAAAATGTACCAATTTCGGGCCTTTTCAATTACAGGCATAAATCAGAGAGAGAATGAGAGAGAGTGAGAGAATGAGAGAGAGAGAGAGAGAGAGAGAGAGAGACCGGGATAGACATAGAGAGAGAGAGAGAGGGAGAGGATGAGGAGAAGGAGAGAGAGAAAAATAGGGATTGAAGAATCGATTTCGGCGGTTTATATGACGAACCCTAAAAATAAAGACGATGGTGAGTACAGCGGGATTTGAACTCGCAAGGCCGACTCTAATACGGCACAAACATGTTAAACCAAGCACAAAATATCCGGTCAAAATGGTGCCTTCCTACGGGTTATATTCAACCTCAGGTTTATACACAAAATGTGTATACTGCTGTAGTATTTCTGTTGGTTATTGATGTACAATGCGTTTGTCGTCGTTGATGTCAAGACCTTGTTTGAGCAGATCTATAGCAATAAGCTTTCCAGCTTTGACCATCCCTCCATACAAGTCCAATTATTTTAAAGACGCTATGAAACGATTCGAAAGAATTCGGCTGTTATTTTTAGCAAACCATTGCGTCTACATATGTATTGATTTCCTAGAGTAGAGGTGGAGATGTTGTCAGAAGCGATAGTCGTGCGAAGGCGGTGAGATGGCAGAATCGTTGCCGCGCCGGGCAAAATGCTTAGCGACGTTGCTTTCGACCTTACGCTCTGAGTTCAAATGCTGTCAGGGTCAACTTTGCTTCGACCCTTTCGGGTTAAGCACTGGGATCGATGAAATCGGCTTGCATTAATCCGAAATTGTTGGCCTTGTGGCAAAATTTGAACCCGATATCAAGAATGTGTGGTGAGGGTGATGGTGGTGGACGTAGTAGAAGGAGGTGGTGGACGGAAGGAGTAGGAGGAGGTGCTAATAAATGTGACAGTGAATGTCGCTGGGAAGGAGCATATAAGATTGAAGTTAGTTGATGATGATGATGGTGATGTTGTTGCTTTTCAACTCAACGTAACATCGCTGACTGTGCAAATATATGAGAAAGAGTGTTGCCGTCGTGACCAACCCGAGTTTTACCATATAGGCACTACCCAATACCATATAATCAAATCCTTCTTTTTTTCAAACGAATGTTTGTAAGTTCAGGATCTACTAAAGGTTTGGCTGCTGCTTCTAGCAAATTGCTGAAGTCCTTGTTGCTACTTGTAATATTAGCTATGATCGGGAGAAACGAAAAAGAGGGTGGAAGAAAGACGTTGGTGCAGTTATCGTACCAGTTGTTATCGCTGCTGCTGCTGCTGCTGCTGCTGCTGCTGATGATGATGATGATGATGATCATCATCATCATCATCATCATCATCATCATCCTCATGAAGAGTTGTCAACAGGATATTTTCATTATGCACTTACACCCATATACACACAGACACACACTTATGCATATAGGTACACACGCGAACATGTGTGTATATGTATGCATTTATATATA
>NC_069005.1:12065557-12066861 GCF_001194135.2 Octopus bimaculoides | reverse complement strand
GTGTTCCTTTCTGTTGAAGAGCGTAGGCTCGAAACGTGAAAGACTTTCTCCCTTCCCGAGCGTTTAACTAATACCTCTCTTTGTTGTTTACACACCCGTCTTCGTCTTTTGTTTTGGTTTTTTCTTTTGTAAATTCCAACTATATGTAGGTATGTATGCATTTAGTATCATGGACAGATACGTATTCAACTACTTCTTTATTTCTTTAATCCACTGGAACCCGTGGAAGATTTTATCTTTTAGTTATTTCAGTTATTAGTTTGCGGCCATGCTGAAACACGACTTTGAATTCAAACAAACCGACTCCAGTATCTACATTTTGCTTGTCATGTACTTATTCTATCGATTCATTAGCTGAACCGCTAATTTACGGAGATGTAAGCAAAGCACTGATGGTTGTCAAGCAGTAACGAATAGGGGAACAAACAGAAGCACAAACACATAGGTGCAAGCGTGACAGCATGTAAGAAGTCTCCTTCCCAATCACATGGTTCTGGGTTCGGTCCTACAGCGTGACATCCTGGGCAAATGTTCGGGCAAAATGCTTAGCGACATTTCGTCAGTCTCTACGTTCTGAGTTCAAATTCTGCCAAGGTCGGCTTTGTATTTCATCGTTTCAGGGGTCGATTAAATATTTATTAGATGAGAAGTGTTGTCTGTATTATCGATTTAAAGGGCCCCCTCGAAATTGATATGGTTGTGCCAAATTTTGAAAATAGTATAAAATAAAGGTTAAAATACGAAATTGGAAAGAATCCCGAAATATTTTTGCAAGCAAATTTCTTTCTGTAACGTCTGTGAATTGCAAAATTTTATTTAATGTTCTTGGAGACTCGAAAAGGAATTCCAGTTCTAATCGGAATCTCGGTGACCTTTTGAAGTTGAATTTCTAAATGTCGTTTCTTTCCATTAATCGCTCTCTCTTTCTTCCTTGTAATCTCCCCCTGTCCCTCAATCACCCTCCTCTCACTCCCTCTCAATCTCCCTCCCCTCACTCTCTCTCAATCTTCTTCCGTCTCTCTATTCCTAACTCATCCACCTCCTCGTTCTCTCTCTTAATCTCTCTATCTCTCATTCTTTCTCTCTCGTGCTTTCTAAGACTGCTATTTTTTTTGCATCGGAACAAATAGCACCATGAAGTATTTCTATAATCTTCATAACAATACAAAGCTTATACGAGAGAATATGGGCAAGATACACCATAGTTCGTAGCCATCTGGCTTATTGCTTATTAACGCATTGCCAGTCCTAGATGTGTGTGTGTATAAATTAAATACACACACACACACACATATATATATGTA
>NC_069005.1:12062834-12065308 GCF_001194135.2 Octopus bimaculoides | reverse complement strand
GAATTACGGAAAAATGAAAATAACACTGACATCTCATTTTAACAGATATATTTACCAAAATTACATAAAAATATCTTAAAATACTAGATAGTAAATTTATTCAATAAAATCGTCATTGGCTTCAACCACGGCCTCCAGATGACTTCGGAATCTCCTGCAGCTCTCCTGGGCCGTCTGCTTGTTTAACTTGATGAATGCTGCCATAATGCTTGCTTTTAGTTCATGGTGATTACACATCAAGATAAACAGTGCATGACCTTGCATGTGGGGGCCGAGTTAGAATTTTGTTCAGATTTAGTTGAGTAGCCCATCCTGCTCGAAAGGTTGTTAAATAAAGGTTGTTTAAGGATTTTGAACGAAATACCTACGTTTCCGGAGCTAAATTTATCCAAACCCCAAAGAATTCCTCTCAACACAAGGCTATGGTGCTCCCCACTACTTCTGCTCGTGGTCAGCGATGCACATGACGCCTGCTGGTTAAAGTCAAACAGTTGATAAGGAAATCTGAGGTATTGAGCAGAATATTTGGTGTAGCCCATCTTTTATACCAAAACAAAACAATGTACATGATAACACATCGTCATCATCATCATCATCATTATTATTATTATTATTATTATTATTATTATTATTATTATTATTATTATTATTATCATCATCATCATTATTATTATTATTACTGTAGTAGTAGTAGTAGTAGTAGTAGTAGTAGTAGTGTTTTTAATGTTCATATGAAAAAGGAGGAGGGGGTGAAAGAAGAAAATGAACAGCAACAGCAACACCGACAACAACAACAGCAGCAGCAACAACAGTCTGCGATATAGTAGTTTAGTTGATATGCATATGGAAAATTGAATTAGCATTTGAAAATATTCATTAGACAATGATGATAATGATGGTGAAGCTGTTGCTAACGATTACGAGTTTATACTTAAAGACACGAATAAAAACTCATTCCAGTCGTGTTATTCTATTTTCTTCAATACTTGCCAAATTGAAACCAATAAAACCCAAGGGAAATATTGAGATAATTCACCTTCATTTTCAGTAGGGATAAGTAACTAGATTATGGTCTTTTCATATAGGAAAATATAGCCGTACTATTTTGCTAGACATTCGCGTTGAATGTCGTTGTTTGATCGTCTGTTGATGGAGCTGAGATGATTCTGGATAGGAAACTTCAAGAGAAGGTGTGAAATCCGGAAATAACATTCACGCACACACACACACGCACACACGCACACACACACACACACACACACACACACACACACACACATATATATGTATACCTACATACATACATATATAATAACTTCCACTTAAACAAGAAGTTGTTATTTTTGTGGTAGTGATAGTACTATTTCCGGTTTATTTTCAGACATTTGGTTTTGGTTCTAAATATTCTTTTACCAGTGTTTATCATATGTAATGTTGGCTATTTTCGGTCTAATTTAGTATTTAGAATTCTTATAAAGTATTCTTTCGTAGTTATACATTTTCATCGTCTATTTTGTAAAATGGCAATATTTTAACATTTCCATTTGGATAGATTTCTAGATGTTCACTGCATGGTATATTCCTAAGAGAGGAATCCCAAATTTGTTATTTATGCACATTTACACGGCTTGTCAGTTTCTTTCCCGTCTCCCCAATGTAGTTTTCATTGCATTGTGGGCATGTGATGCAGTAGTTGAGGTCTTTTGTCTTGCGATTCATCTTTTCATTCACGCTTAATTCCTTCTCATTCTTCAGTCTTTTGGTTGTCCCTTGCTCAATTAAATCACATGTCCCACAACGGATATCTCCTCAGTTAGTGACTTGCATCGTTTCTTTTTAAAATGTGAATATCGCCTTTGTTAAGAGTCTCTTGAGGTTAGGTGGTTGTCTTCGACTGTTGATAATCTATGATTTTTAAAATTATCCGTTGGATATTTGGTGATTGATGTAGAATTGGGAGGTATCGTTTGGCTGAGTGCAGCTTGTTGTTCATTCTAGGACTGTAAGCAATTGTATTTGTATTTTTATTTTCATACCTAGCCTGTTTCTCCGTAAAGTAGATATCGGGATTTCCTTTGCTTTTCTTATGGCATGTTGAACTAACTTGTTGGGATATTGTTGTTTCTGAAGGAATATATTAAGTTTTGCCAGTCGTTTCTCTCGTTTCTCTCGTCTAACCATATCTGTGACTATTTAGCATATGCCTCTTGCTATATTAAATGGTTTGTTCCTTATTGTATGGGAAAGGTGGCAAGATCTAAAATCTAAATATTGGTGTGTGTCTGTGTCCTTGTTGTAGTGGTTTCATTTTCTTTAATTAACAGGATGTCCCGAATGGAGAGTTCTTTTGCATTCATTTCTATAGTGAATTGTATTGAGACATATATGGATCTATGTATATATGTACCTACATACATACATAGGTACATATATATACATACATACATACATACATACATACATACATATATATA
>NC_069005.1:12057471-12061069 GCF_001194135.2 Octopus bimaculoides | reverse complement strand
ATCTATTTATCTATCTATTTATCTATCTATCTATCTATCTATCTATCTATCTATCTATCTATCTATCTATCTATCTATTTATCTATCTATCTATCTATCTATCTATCTATCTATCTATTACGTATCTATCTATCTATTTATCTATCTATTTATCTATCTATCTATCTATTTATCTATCTATCTATCTATATCTCTGTCTGTCTGTGAGTTTATCTATCAATCTATCTATGTATCTATCTATAGTTTGTACATCATAATTTGGTTTATGTGAATATACGTGTCTGTGTATATATGTAAGTCTATTCATATCCTTCACCTTTCATCCTATGCTACTGCAGCCATGCTAGAGCACTACCTTTAAGGGTATAGCCGGACAAATAATTTCTGCAGTCTGCTACGTATTTTACCCGTTTTTTATTTGAACCGCTATTTTGCGGGAACGTTAAACAAACTGACAAGGTTTCCCAAGATTTGTGGGTGAGAAACACAAAGACGCTCACATATATATATATTTCTATATTGGTCGGCTTCCACAAAGTTTCCATCACCCAAATTCCCTTTCCAGCCATTGGTCGGTTCGAGCCCATATTTGAAGACCGTAGCGCAAGGTACCGCGAAGTGGGAGTGAAACTAAAACTAAAACTCCAGGTTGTAAGGCGAGCTTCTTCACCATAATCAGCACTTCGTTGCTTGAGACGACAAGGGTTCCAGTTGATCTGAACAGCAGAACAGCATGATTGTGAAATTAACGTGTAAGTGGCTGAGTACTCCACAGACACGTGTACCTTTAATGTAGTCGTCAGGAAGATTCAGCTTGAGGGAGAATTTGACAAAGCCGGCCCTTTGAAATACAGATACAGCTCATTTTTGCCAGCTTAGTGGACTGGATCAATGTGACATAAAGTGTCTTGACCGAGGCGACAACGCGCTGCCAGGAATTGAAATCGGAGTCCTACGATTGTGAACTGAATAACCTAACCACTAAGCAACGTGCCTCTTCATACGTATACAGAGGGAGGTAGAAAAGTGTAAGCGAGAACGTGTCGCTGTAGAACAGTGGAGTACATAGAGATCTTGAAGAAAGATAAAACAAACGTCAGAAAGTGGTTGCAGGTGGATGCTGCTGAGTAGACGGAGAAGGATTTGGCCAAGGTTGGCTAAAATAAATAAGTAGGGAATCAACAAGGAAGAAGAGACCAGGCACTCTTCAGTGAATGTCCGGTATGGTCCATCAGCACGTGCATGAATAATGGAGCTTGTGCTGTCGACATATATTGAATACATTGCAGTGGATATGAAAGGTTAGGGTGTGATATGTGTCTAAAGGTGTGCGTGTGCGTCTGTATGTGTATTTGTGCGCGCGCACATGTGTGTATCTTTGTATACGTGCGGTGGGGCGGGAATTGTATTGGTTTCTCCAGGAGGAACCCGGATGGCTGAGAGAGGATTGCTTCGGCTGAAGGATTGGTTACACAGTTAGGATATAGCGGAAAAGTAAACCTTTTAGCGTAAGAGTTAGTCAAGGATGTTGATAAAAGATAATGAGGAGCTAGATTTGGAAGATATGGATAAGGAGGAAGAAGGAAAAGTAACAGATGCAATAAAAGCGATGGTGAGCGATAGGCGTCAAGTGGTTACTAAAAATACACACACATTTAAGCACATGTATTTATATAATATACGTAGCTGTATACATACACATATATATATATACATATATATATATATGTTTATACGTATGTATATATATATATATATATATATATATATATATATATATATATATATATATATATATATATATATATATATATATATATACTCACACATCTGTGGCGCGTGTATATATAAGCTGAAGAAGTGTTGTCTCATTGTGTTGCTGTCGTAGAACACTGGACATTGGTTTGTGGATGGTGACTGACTATTGTAATCTCATTCAAATCACATCGCCTGAATCTATAATTTTCCATTGCCGCCAAAGATTTCTGAAACCATCATTCCACGAGGCATTGGGCAACCAGTTCTTTACAATACATACAAAACAAAAACAAAAAAAAAGCTACTACTCAGGGGCATTCTCTGTTTCTTTGTGAATACTGTGAATATTGTACTATTTAATATCAAGTAAGTGAAAACTGTATTTGATTTGCTGTTATTGTTTCTTTCATTTTTATATCACTATGTTCAGTAGGATTCCATTTTGTCTATCCACGAAGTCCCATTAGTTTGTAGTTATACAACATTGAAGCTTCATATTGACTCCCATTCCTTTCTTCAGTGAATTACAAATATGAAGCAGCTAAGAAGTCAGTTGAAGCAATTTAGTAACAAACGTACAAAGGGTTGCTAAATGGGGCTACGATAGCTAACGACTCTACATCTGAAGACATAAAATGATTACACACACACACACGCACACATATACACACACACACACACACACATACACACACGCGCGCACACGCGCGCACACAGCGATACATACATACATACATACATACATACATACATACGTACATACATACATACATACATATGATAGATCGCTGACCACTACGCACATTTTTTTCTCTCCTTGTTTCTTTCTGTGTTCCTTTCTGTTGAAGACCGTAGGCTCGAAACGTTAAAGGCTTTCTCTATTCCCGAGCATTATACTAATACATCCATTTGTTGTTTACACCACCTGTCTTTGTCTGTTATTTTTTCGTGAATTATCCCATACATACATACATACATACATACATACATACATACATACATACATTTGGTGGCTGTCAATTCGTGGGTGAATATGACCACCAATGAGAAATTATCTTTTGCTCTATATCTTTAATGACAACAGCTACCAGCCAATCATCAATCGCTTCCCTGAAGTTTAAAGTCAATAACAACTTGTACAGCACAAGTAAGATTTTCAGCCTTGAAGCAGTTACTCCTAATACAAGCAAGAACAAGACAACCAGTTTCGCAATAAGGCAGGGGTTATTTCAGAATTTCCTTCTCCTTGGGTCACATCTTAACAAAGACTAGCGTGTCTCTCTTTCCTAGTTGTTGAGTGTCTGTTGATTACACTAAGTTCATGGGTCCATTCACAACGTTTGATTTTCATAGTGCATAGTGTCCAACGAAAACCACCCTCCTTAATCAGAAGGCTTGGTAAGCTTACCAGTTTAATGACTAACGGCCTGAGCATATGTGCGTTTGTAAAGGGTTACATGTTGCCAGCAGCACCAAGAGTGACCTGACAGAGACGTGACTGTACGGGTTCAGTCCCACTGCGTGGAAGCCAGGGCGAGCTCCTTCTTCAAACTCGGGCTGATCATAGCCTTGCTAGTGAACTTGGTAGAAGGAAACTGGAAGGAAACCCGTTGTATGTATGTCTGAAGCGAGTTGTATATGTGTATGTGAGCGTGCGTGCCTTTGTGCCTGTTTGTTCTCACCCGCGCCTGACAAGTGATGATGGTGTTTCCATTCTAGTAACTTAGTGGTTTCGTAAAACAGGTAACTATGCAAACACGCTCTCACACACACACACGCACACACACACACACACACACACACATACACACACACACACACACACACACACACACACACA
>NC_069005.1:12056493-12057042 GCF_001194135.2 Octopus bimaculoides | reverse complement strand
ATACGTGTGTTTGTCTATGTGTGTATGATTGTGTGTGTGTTTGCGTGTGTGTGCACATATTTCAAATGTACAGAAAACGAAAAAGAAAGGTAGCTGAGGGAACAACAAGCAATTGTAGTACAATTTTGACGCTTGGAGAAACATCTCTGATGTTTCATGCCTATGCTCTTCGACAAAAAAAGATGAGAGAGAAAAGCGCAGAATGAAAGAGAGAAAGAAGGGGAGAAAGAGAGAGAGAGAGAGAGAGAGAGAGAGAGAGAGAGATACATACACATACAGGCAGACAGACAGAGTGAGTGAGTGAGAGTGTACAAAAATGGGTCGGGAATAACGGTTTAACCTGATATGTATGAATAGAGACATTGTTAGTACTTGTTAGCGATTCTACACTCTACAATAAGTATATGAGCACTCAGTAAGTATCCTCATATCGATTTATGTATGTATACCTGTCTACGTATACACACACACACACACACACACACACATACACACACACACACACACACAAATATGTATATATATATATATATATATATATATATATAT
>NC_069005.1:12052639-12054101 GCF_001194135.2 Octopus bimaculoides | reverse complement strand
GAGAGAGAGAGAGGAAGAGGCAGAGGGAAAGTTACAAGGGAGATAACAGAGGGGAAGTAAGGAGATTAAAGAAAGAGAATTCCAAGATGTATATGCATATATCTCAATATATACATATACAAGTATTTATACATATGTATATATTTGTTTATATATGTGATATATCTATGTATATATTACGTTAATATGTGTGAGTGTATGTGTTTGCATGTATGTATCACACGATAACTTTACAAGAATGTGATTGATATGGGGATATTTTCTCCTTCAGAACAAAATTTCTAGGTGGTACTGTGAAACAATGAGCTATTTTTCTTTTGAGTTTCAAATTTCTCTCTTAAGAGAACAATAACGAATAGTCAATACGGTTTGCATGATTGTATTGCAAGCATTTTAAGTAGAAGTTTTCTGTGCTCTTCTTTCTATCGTTTTCGATCATCATTTGCATATATGTACATTACGATATTTGTAATACGAATAACCGGAGGCGCAATGGCCCAGTGGTTAGGGCAGCGGACTCGCGGTCATAGGATCGCGGTTTCGATTCCCAGTCCGGGCATTGTGAGTGTTTATTGAGCGAAAACACCCAAAGCTCCACGAGGTTCCGGCAGGGGATGGTGGCAGACACTCCACCTTTCTTCAGACATCATTCTATGAGAAATAAAATTGGGGTGCAGCACGTGAGACTTCATTAGAGTCAACAATCTCGACTGGCATTCTTTTTCGGGAAATGCATACTTTGTTTAAAGAGTGGGATTGGCTCTGTGCAAGACTATTTTGCTCTTTAAAAAGCTCCAGGCACAGGCATGACTTGACTTTCAGCATCTTTATTAAGTCCTGTGTGAAGGTGCGTGGTTTAGTGGTTAGGGACTTTCGGCTCACAACCTTATGATCGTGAGTTCGGTTCGCGGCTTCTCATTGTGTACGTGACACTTAAAATCATGTTGCTCTAGTCGACTTAGATGGCAAAAGTGAGTTGTGTCTGTTATTCAAAAGGGCCAGTTTTCTCATATACGTCGTCACCCTGAATCTTCCTGAAAACTACGCTAAACGTACGTGTGTTCGTGGAGTGCTCAGCCATTTGCAAAGTTTAATTTCACGATCAGGCTGCTCCGATGAGCGAATCAGCAAGTGTACTCAGTCATGACCGACCGAATGTCGGTTTATGCGTTGTACAAGATGAGTGGATGCTGTCGAATGGGATATAAACAAACAATGAAAAGACGTAACTGGTAAGATCTCTAAACAGCTGCGACAAGAGGCAGTCATTGTCATATCTAAGCAAATGCTGCATGCCACAAGAAGAACTTAAAATGTATAAAAAATGTTTGCGTACCAGCGGCTCTATTGAATTGTAGCGAGAAAAGACAATCAATGCCATTGAGTCAAATCGAGTTACATACATTATGCATGCATGTATACAGGCAGATTCACACACACACACACACACACACACACACAC
>NC_069005.1:12045297-12051725 GCF_001194135.2 Octopus bimaculoides | reverse complement strand
ATATATAGCTTGATGTATAATTTACTTTGGAATAGGTAAATCTTTCATTAATTTCATGAGGGCTACACATATGTGTTTGTGTTAGTAGACAATATATATATATATATATATGTGTATAAATATATGTATGTGCACTTATGTTCGTACGTATATTGTGTGTGGGGGCGGGGCGTATAAACCAATGTATGCATTCACGTGTTAGTGTACGTATATCACGTTTCTACTGTGAGTTGGAAAATATCTAAGCACTATTATATACTAATATCTGTATGCGACAACCCTCACCTATGAAACGTGAAATATAGCTGCAGGTCTTGGCTCGTTATGATTAAAAGGCGATGGAAATTTTCTTTATCTCAATGTAATATAAGAAAACATTTACCATTAAATCTAGATTATACTATAACTTGGTGTGTATACTTCAAATGATCTCACGAATTCGATTTTAGTGTTCAAATTCGTCAGGAATATAAATAATACTGAAATATCGATATCGTTATGGGAATATAATTTTCTGAAGAAGTTTCTTTCTTGATACATCTGTAGGCAGGAAGACAAGTGGCAAGATAGAGAAGCTAATAAGTAGATAAGTAGGTAAGTTGGTATGTTGGTAGAGAAGTGGGTAGGTAGGTAGGTAGGTATATAGATAGATAGATAGATAGACAGACAGACAGACAGACAGACAGACACAGGCAGTAAGACAGATAGACAGATAGGCAGATAGATAGGTACGTATCTATGTAGGGAAGTACGTAGTTTGTGCGGACAGACAAGCACACGCATCTCCCCTTACACACACATAAGGACACAGAAACACACGACCGTATATATACACACACACTCCATATACACGCATACACAAAAAACACATATATGCACACGTGCACACACAATAGAGGCTTTTGCATACTCACACAAACTCATACACGTAGACACAGTCAAATACGTACACACAAGCAAGTAGAGGTGCACACACCAAGAGTCATACACACATACATGCATACACAAACAGACAAGCACGCACACACAAAAACATAGATAATTGGAATACATACATACATGCATACATACATGCATACATATATACATACGAACATGCACATGCTGGCACACATACGCCTGTAACAAGTTCTCCAGCAGACAAACCCGGCCTCTATAACGAACGAAGTCAACAGCCATTGAAAACGTTGGCAAACAATAACTAAGAAATTCTTTTCTACTTTAGGCACAAAGCCCGAAATTTTTTGGAGGAGGGGGCAGTCGATTAGATCGACCCCTGTACGTAACTGGTACTTAATTTATCGATTCTCAAAGGATGAAAGGCAAAGTCGACCTCGGCGGAATTTGAACTCAACGTAAACACAGGCGAAAATAATAACCAAGAAATTGAAAAATCGACTAGTTAGTTGGCTATTCAACCAATTGACTAATAATAAACGATTGGAAATGAAACCAATGCGTGTGTTAGTTATATTGGCATGATGACTCTCCCTAGGCACAGCAATATATAGATATACATATTTACCCATATATCTATATATTTATATTTATACACAATACACACAAACAAGTATTTTATGTAAAAGTATATGCATAGGTGTGTATGCATATGTGTGAAATATATACATATATGTGTATATATACATGTGTGAAGGCTCATGGCTTAGTGGTGATGGTAATTGGCTCGTGATCGTGAGTTCGATTTCTGGCAGAGCGTTGTGTCCTTGATCAAGACACTTTACTTCACATTGTTCCATTCCATTCAGCTGGCAGCAATGTGTTGTTATTCAAAGGTCCGGCATATATATAATATCCATTGAATGGTGACATTGTACTCTATTCGAACCCGCGACTCCTCCATCTCCAATAGACACTTTTTTTCTCTCTTACTCTTTAACAATTAACCTTGATAATGTGTAGGATGGAGTGAATCGTTAAAAACTATTCATTTCATTATTCCTTGTTTTTTTGTAGATTTTTTCTTTATTTCAGTAAGTGGAGCGTATAAATTAGTCATGTGTAACGGTAGTGCACATTTTCAAGGATACATTTATGATATCTGCTGGTTATCTACCTTTCTTTGCGTTGTAACATGTTTCCAAACTGTTTGCTTACTTATTCCGCGCCCTATTTCTTTGTGTCTCTTCGTCTGTTTCTCTCTCTCTCTCCTCATCTCTCTCTTTCTTTCTCTTGGTCTTTTTGTTTTTGCTTTTTGTTTCTCTCTCTCTCTCCCTCTCCCCTGGTTTTCTTTCTCTTCTCGTTTCTTGTTCCCTATTTCCTCTCAATAATCCGTTATTCTGAAATACTGTACGTTATATGATTTCAGAGAAAATTTGTTATTGGTTCCCGTGGATCAGTTGAACTTATATACACTTCCCTCGCACGTTACATAGTGTGATCATATAAACACAATTTCTAAAGGAACAGGATAATTATGAATAAGAGCAATTTCTATTTGTTGTCTAACTCAAATGCGGCGAGACGGCAGAATGGCTATCATGTTGGATCAAGGGGCGAGTGGCATTTCTTCCGGTTTTTTATGTTGTGAGTTGAAATTCCAGTGTTTTACTTAGCCTTTCTCCCTCTTGAGGTCGATAAAATAAGTAACGGCTCAGCACTGGAATCGATGTGATCGTCTGTTTCAGGCCTTGTGCCTATTGCTGAAAGAATGATCGGCTTGACCAAAACTAGTCTGTCTATGGCTAAACAACAACGGTTGTCATGTTATCCATTTTCAGCACATGTTATTCCATACTTGTCTATCGTTTGTTAGTTACTTTACCCTTTCCTGTCGATTGTCTTTCCTTTACAAATGGGTGTCGTCTGCTGTAGTTATCTCCACCTTACTTTTTATTTCATACTTGCCGTCTTGTCGTCTGGTTCTCCCATTTATAGAACATTATAATATTTGAATGAGAATGTGATGCATAGAATTTAGACCTGAACTAATTCTTAAATAACTCACCTGACAATGATATGGTGCACATGTATATATGTGTGTGTGTGTGTTTTTTTAGGTGTGTTTGAGAAGATTTTTCTAAACCGAAATATCTTATCGATTAGAATGTTAATAAATTTCTTTCGGTGAGAAGTTAATATTTCAGTGGTAACAATATATTATTTTTTATATTTGTCAGTTGATGCTCCTTATTTATTTATTTATTTTTTTTTTCTTGCATGCTAATTTTCGAATGGATCGAATTAGAATGTGTTGATATATTCCTCGTTTAAGTATTCATTGAGGAATAAGGAATAGTTTGAAAGAGAACGTATGTGGAGGATCAGGTAGAGTTGGGGAGAGAGAGAGAGAGAGAGAGTCAGAGTGGGAGAGGTAAAGTAGAGAAAGAAGCATATGGAGGGAGGGAAGAGAGGGACTGTGAGTGTGAGTGAAAGAGGCATTTGGAGTAAATATGATGAGAGATGAAGTAAAACTGAAAGCGTAAGAGGAAATAGAAAATTGAGAATGGGCTAGCGAAGGAGTACGAGTAATGGGGACACGTGGAGAAAAAGGAAGATGTAGAAGAGGGGGACGGAAAGAGAGAGCGTGTGTGTAAAGTTGGTAGGAGTTATATACAGAAAGAAAAAAAATGAGTTGGAGGGAATGAATTTGATATCGATATATATATACACACGAGTAACGGATAAATGAGAGACAGATTGATTGGAAGAAGTAGAAATGGTGAATAGAAAGAAAGGAAGAAAGTTGAAGTTAGTGAGAAGAGGGTTAGATATCGAAGAAACGAAGAATAGCAGAATGGAGAAAGGGAGTGATGAAAAGGTCCTTAAATGGAAGGGGAATGAGGAGTAAAAATAGAGGGAGGAAGGGAGTGAAAGATATGAAGGTATACTGAGACAAGAAGAGAGAGAGAGAGAGAGAGAGAGAGAGAGGTATAAAAAATACAGATAATACTTAAGAAGAAATAAGAGTAAACAGATAATTATTAAATTGCAATTAAGGGAGTAGAAGACAATAATCAGACCTAAATATTGACCGACTGACAGACAGGCAGATATAAAGAGAGAGAGAGAGAGAGAGAGAGACTTTGGTAGAAAGATAGATAAACAGGTAGATATATACTTAGCTTGCTAGCAAGATAAATAGAGAGATGGATAGACTTGATTGGCTGTGGGAATGTAGGTAGACATAGAAACTAATTAATAAGCCTGCTATGTATATATGCGTGTGTGTTTATATGTGCGTTTGTGTGTGCGTAGGACTATGTGTAGGTGTTTGCATGTGCGTGTGTGCGCGTGGGTGTATGTGCATGTGTGTGTATATCTATGTGGGTATGCATCTATGCATCTAGGTAATTAAGTATGCATCTATGTATATATATATATACATACATACATACATATACATATATATATATATATATATATATATATATATATATATTATATATATATATTATATATATATATATATAAAGAGATACTCTGTTATATAGAATGATGAACAGTATATTTATTTAGTACCGATAGTGCTAAGTAAATAGATTATCATAGATTATGTTTCTCCCTCTAAGTCTATAAACTCCGTAATTTCCCTCGACGAGGGAAATTATTGAGAAAGTTCGGTATCTAGTCTTCATGTTAAACCAATTCATTGTGCTTCACAGCCTATTGATACAAAAATATACAAATATTTATACATACATACATACATAACATATATCCGATATCCGATATTTGGATAGATGGAAGGATAAAAAAGATAGGTAGAACGATAGAGGGGAGCATAGACAGAGAGACACAGAGAACAAAGGGAGAGTTATAATCTTACATGGGATATATATAGTGGGTAACAATGCTTTAAATAAAATGGAGTATACTGGATACAGACAATAAGTGCTCAGGCAGGCCCGATACCCCAAATCCAACGTAGACGAAGGAGGTCAGGATCCGGGCAACTGGAGTTGGCTAAAGGCAATTTACCCAATAGAGCTAATAAAAGCATAATGAAACATAAGTTCGACAAGCGGTTGAAAATAGCTTATAAAATTGTTATTCAGAAGTGAATATAACAATTTATATAAATTAATCAGTAAAAAAAAATAATAACAGGAAAACTGAAGGAGCCCCATTTTAAATTCTGTTTAGCCCCTGAGGATCAACTGTGCGATGATAATTAAAATATTTCATTACCAACTTGGTTGTATTCGAACCTGAACAAATTATTATCTCTTCCCGTTGCCAACCAGCATTATTTGACCCAAGAAGTTAAAGCCCTGAAATTATACGGACGAGTTTCCTAACTATGACCAGAACAATGGTTCGTTTAGGCTGCTGTCACAAGTTTTGGAAATTTTACAATTAAATGTGTATGTAAATATATGTTTGTATGTGTGTTTCTGTGGGAATATTTTCGTGTGTGTATGTGTAAATATATGTATATATGTATGTATATATATTTGCATATATACATGTATATATTTGTACACATACATACACACATACATATATTTTTACTGATAGATATAACTATACTGCTTTTCTGTGTCTGAGTATACCTACTCTTATACACATTCTAAGATTCATCGGTTTTTAATTGAGAGGTGCTCCTGGATTTTATCCCCACCTACATGCTTGCTTTCTCATTGGTAATGCTTTTCTGTCTATATGCATAAATGTAAATGTTTTTCCCAAATAAATTGCACTTTATATTTGAGTCACCAATGAATCTATAACGTGTTACTCAAGCACTCAACTATGAGTGCACTGCATCTTGTAGCAGAAACAACTGTAAGCTTATGAAGTACATGAGATAAACATTTATTCTTTTCTTATCAGATTTTCTAATGACTAGATAAAATAACCGTCTGTAGAACTCAATGTACATATGCATCAAAACGGAGTGTTAGTCGAGTAAGGAGCGGTAATAATAAAATAAAATGACAAAGGAATAAATGGTCATCTTATTAACTTCATTAGCTTACAGCTGTTTCTGATTTAAGATGCAGCGAATTCATGGTTGATTACTTGAGAAATACCTTTTAGTTTCATCGGAGCCTCGAATAAGGGGAAAATGTTACGTTTATGAACATATATAGGGAAAAGCACTACCTATGAGAAGGCCAACACATACGTTTATTTCTTTCTAACCTTAGATTAGTATATATATATATATATAAAACAGAACTTAGAATGACCTACTTGATGACTATGGGCAGGATGCTAAGCAATAACAAGATCATAAAATATTTATTTGTAATAGCAAAAGACAGATAACCAATAATACTTGAGGCTGTTCGTAATGTTAGAATTGGATAATGCTACCAGGGACACAGTTTCGTTTCATATTTTCCGAGTGTTCTTTTTATTTGCTGTTTGTTTGTTTGTTTGTTGTTTGTCTGTTGCCGGGGCGGAAAGCCACGCCGCTATCTCTTCAGTTATCTGTCTATTGAATATATATATATACATATATA
>NC_069005.1:12042691-12045050 GCF_001194135.2 Octopus bimaculoides | reverse complement strand
ATATATATATATATATATATATATGGAACAAAAACGCAATAGATTACAATAAAACATTCGGACAGATAGGCGATACAAGACGGACAAGAGAAACAACAATTAGAATGACAGGCGAAAAAAGACGGGTCATTCGTGGCCTTCTTTCCTCACTAAAGTCCCTGAAGTTACGACCGTTTCGGGCAGTTACACACACATATATATATACATATCATATCATATGCATGCATACGCATACACACACGCTCACATATACACACACACACACACACATACATATATATACATACACACATACTTATATCTGTATGTATGTACTTATGCATGTATGTATGTATGTATGTATGTATATGTGTGTCTGTGTATGCATGTATGAGTATCTAACTAGCTTGCAAGCGACTATCCAGAATTTGTGCTATGGAATTCTTTTGATATATGAAGTTTATCACTAACATATGTAATATAACAAGCAATTTCTAAACCAGACACTGCACCTCATTATGATCGAAACGTCTAAGGCTTTTGATGTTCTTATTCTTGTAGCATTATTTTCATTGATAGATAAGAACAGCTAAAGAAATTTACCTAATTAACGAGCTTGTACTGTTAATACTGTCGTCTTGAGTAGACAGGCCAATGATGAAGTCTTCGCACGTATGAATGATCTGCTAAAATGAGAAGCAAGGTATCTTGCTCTGTTAGAGAAGGTTGATACCTTGGATAACGCAGTGTTGTTTTCACTGCGCATGGAATTATGATCACATGGTCATAGTTGGACGGTACTTTCTCGATCAAAATTTGAAGCGACATTAAGATATTTCTTCCGAATGTCTGCGATCCAAAGTAAAATTTACCTGACATCTCTTCAGGGCCCATAAATGCAGTACAGATACACACGTGGAACTGACCTTTCTCTCCCTGGGAATCATTTGCGTTGGAGATAGGAAGTCGGAACTGGAACGATTCATGTCACTAAACTTTCACCATTAAAAACCAAGAAAACTTTGAAATTTAAAATAATTCAATTTTTATCTAAATTCATTGAATTACTAATCTGAATTAATGCATTTCTTTCTCTTTTTATCAGATGAGGACTACAATCAGATTCGAGTCATATCTTTTGGTCGCATGGATTTTCTGTTTAACTACCTGTGCTATGAATATAAACAGGGACCAGTTGAAGAGGATTTTCTCCAAACGCAATCCTACTTGCGAAGGTAACCATTTTATTTCAAATAATTTTAGGAGGTTAAAGGCGTTGTTAGAGGTGTACATATAATACATGAAGCTATTAGTTTCATATGTCTGTAATCCATATATATGCATGTATACATGTATGTATATATATCTATATCTATGTATGTATATATATATATATATATATATATATATATATATATTTATGTTTGTACATATATATACATATATATATGTATATGTATGTACATGTATGCATATATGTATATATATATAATATTTTCATATATATATATATATATATATATATAATTTATATTTATACGTGTGTATGTGTATATGTGTATTTATGTATATGTATGCATATGTATATATAAGTATGTTTGCATGTATGTTTGTTTATGCAACTATGGTTATACTAGTAGGTTTTAAATTAACCAACCCACAGACTTGCAAGTAAGCCTCACGTGTTTGTGTATATAAGCAGCACGGTCTCATACACACGTGTATACATGCATAAGTGCTTAAGTGCACGCATACACACACACACATTTACCATGGAGGCTGGAATATATCTGATCTGGACCATCCAGCAATGATGGTGTTTGTAGATGGTGATAACAATGATGATGATACCCATGTCGATAAAAATGTATAGGTACTTATGTGTTCCTCTATGTGTACGTATGTGTACGTATGTGTACGTATGTGCACGCCCACATCACGTGTGTCAGTTTACATCTTTGTTATTTTTATCGCTATCCCTAAGGTCATCTATATCACCATCATCAAAGTCGTCATCACCATAATAATCATTATTTCAATCAACATCAGTAGAAGCAACTTGATTTGAAAATGATGTAGCTTGTTGACCTTCACGTTTGAACATACTTAATCCGAATTGACAAATACTTCAATTTTAGATATATTTTGTATTGTTATATTTTTAGATTATTTTATTTTCATTTTATGTAAATAACTTCAGACGAAAATAACCACAATCCGTAGGAGAGCTTTGCTTTGTGGATACAGATATGTTCTTTGCCTTCTTCGCTCTCTACACCTTCATCAAAGTTGCAATCGTTTAGTCAATATATCGTAGTCTGACACTACCAACACCATTATGCACGTATATATATATATATATATATATATATATATATAT
>NC_069005.1:12038933-12042356 GCF_001194135.2 Octopus bimaculoides | reverse complement strand
TATATATATATATATATATATATATATATATATATATATATATATATATATATTCATCTATATGCGTGTATGTATGTATGCATGTATGTGTGCATATGTTTGTGTGCTATCACTCAAACTATCTTTATATAATGCGATAGTATCAAATCCCTTAATTAAAATTTGTTAATTCTCTGCTTACAACCTGCCAATACTATTAGTCATTCAGTAATTAAGGAGAGATAGAAAATGGATCCATGTCCTTTAAAATAACAAGATTTGCATCGTGTTTATACCAACCTTTCCTGCAGTTACCCGATCAAAGTTTCTCCTCTACTTCATTATTCAATGGCAGCATCTCTTGGGCTGTATACTGCTATTCTGTACAAAACTCGAAGCAATAATAAAATATTTACCTTTATGTATTTGTTGTATAAAATATTTAATCTACTTAAAATGATTGCCTACTCTTTACTTCATACAATCCGATTCGAAATTGACTGCTGTTAGTTCGGGTCGGCAAGACATGCATTACTGAGTAAAATAGATGTGAACAAGATGTTAACCTTTATTGTGCCTTATTAACATCTCTCCCGGCAACTTTTCCCTGAAGAAGGACTCTGTCCAAAACGTTAGATTTTCCACTTCTCACGTCAACTTCACTATAGTCTTTTATCAATTTTACTACACACACACGTGTGTGTGTCTGTCTATGTATATGTAGGTATGTATGTATAGATGAGTAGATCAGTGATAAGAAATTTGGTTCCCAGCCACATAGTTCTGGGTGCAATCGCCTTGCGTAACACCTTCGGCTAATGTCTTCCACTATAGCCTCAGGCTGTGCGTGTGTTAACATCTATTTGCGTGTATAGGTACCTATGAATGCCTACAAAGATATGTGAGTGTGTGCGTGTGTATGTAATAAATAAAAGTGTAGTGTATAAAGTTTAGACAGAAAGATTACCGACTTTCTAGTCGCAGCAGAATATTGTTTACGTTAGTAAACACGACTGTCAATATGACAGAATTATTTATATCGTTAAATCCTCCTTCATCCATTTGTTACTCTGTATTCTTTTCTATTTATTACGTAAATGTGATTACTTAACCCTGCATAATTTGGAATTATAAGAAAGTATTAATCATTTATCAACGTGACATCAGAATAAAAAAGCATATTCCTTTTTACAAGTTTCTGGAGAATCAACTCTGTTATGGGCTATAAAAGAAATCCTATATTGTACTTGGAAATAAATCAGTAGTTGCTGGAAGAAGGATTGGTTACAACGGAGAATGATAAAACTATTGTAAATTAAACAAGATCGCTTACGACAGAAAATGATGAAACGATTGTAAATAATATATTAAAACGATTTCCTATCTTCAATCATCGATATAATAAATATCGATGATTGGATATTTTGTTATTTTGATATTTTGCGGATTTTCTATTAATTTTAAGACAGCCGATTTCTTTGAAATCATTTCATTATTTCATGTAGCAAACACTTGGATTCTATATAACAATTAATTTATTATAAATACGTGTGTGTATGTGCGTTTATTCATGCGTGTATTAATCATGGTGTAGAATATTGTAGATCCATTACAGCCGATCATATCAATCGCTTTGGAAACAGGTATTAGGTAAATAGACGATAACGTAATAACCACACTCTTTAGAGTTTGCCAGTCTGAACAAAATGGCAAGTACTATCTCAATAGTGTAATTAATATATACATATATATCCCTCAATGATAAGACAGTTACAGAATAACTATTTTGCTTTGTCTGAGTTTTAGAATCTTAGGATATATATATATATATATATATATATATATATATATATATATATATATATATATATATATATATATATATATATATATATACACGCACACACACACACACACACACCCACACACACACACACACACACATATATATCCTAATGATACTTTATATAATATGACATTATGGACGCATTTCAAAATTGCCATGCAAATTACTACACTTGCATATTACGTCTGTCTAACCATCATATTACTGATAAATTGTGTTTGTCTAACCACCATATTACGTTCGTCTAACCACCATATTACTGATAAATGTAGCGAAGGTACCTTGTGGACATCATATGAAATTAGAAGCTATTGTATTGCCATACATTGAGACACTGTAAACGCTATTGTTACTCCTATCAGCCATTGGACGTCAGCCATACTCAGTCACTATACTGAAGGAACAAATTGACCCCAGTACTTATTTTAAAGCTCCGTACTTATTCTATCAATCTTTGTTTAGCGAACCATTAAGTTACAGAACGTAAACAAACCAACACCGGTTGGGAAGCGGTGGTGATAGACAAATACACACACACATATAGTTATATGTAGGTATATGTGAATGCATATATGTATACTTCAAAAACACATATCCACACAATATTCATTCCTCATTTACGACAGTGGACAACTGCATTTACGACAGTGGACAACTGAAACGCATTAAGAGTCGTAATATTAAACGAAACCACAGAGAAAAACATTAGAGGATGACACATTGATGCTATAATTAATGTAACCCGAAATGGATCATCAATAATGGACGGATTTACTAGTAAAACCGTTCACAATTAAAAATAAGTGCACAGACGACAACACGCGTCACAAAATGCACATATGACAATTGAAATATAAATCTTGCATTGACACCCACTTAAACATAAACACGGGCAGTAAAGTCTATAGAACTACAATTTTTCTGAGATAAAATCAGGCAGTTTTATACGTAACGCACATTGCATATCTTGTTAATGTGACCGTGGATATCGGAAAATACGCCTGATTACGAAGGGTTTCAGGCCTTCCTCGGTCCAAAGACCTATAAGCGACTCATACGAATATATACATATACGTAGATATATATATATATATATATATATATATATATATATATATATATATATATATATGGAGAGAGAGAGAGAGACAGAGAAAAAGGGAGAGAGAGAGAGACAGAGAGAAAGGGAGAGAGAGAGACAGAGACAGAGAGAAAGGGGGGAAAGAGAGAGCGCGAAAATGATAGTGTTAGGTGTGATGTACGGAATTGAATATTGAGAATATGTCTGTGTGTCTGTATGTGTGCATCACTAAAACTCGAGAACAATCCAGCCGATTTCATTTAAATTTTACACATGCATAATTTAGGGTGTTAGGGTGTCATGCAGTGTCGTGGGCCGAGAAAAGTTTCATCTTCTTGCCTAATGCGAGTCCAGAGCAATCTCTTGTCTCTTACACTATTTGAGTATTACGTGTAAAAAGTGAAATAATAACATCTTTATTGTAATGTGAGGTATTTTTAGTTTCAATAGTTTCACTATTAATACTTGCACTATGTATATAATATATACGTAGTGAAACTATTACTACTGAAAACAT
>NC_069005.1:12035994-12038539 GCF_001194135.2 Octopus bimaculoides | reverse complement strand
TATATATATATATATATATATATATATATATATATATATATATATATGTATGTATATATATTTATGTATATATATTCATATATGTATATATATATATATGTTTAAATATATATATGTGTGTGTGTGTGTGTGTGTGCGTGTCTGTTTGTACCCACAACCGATGTTGCTGTGTTTATGCCCTCGTAACTTAGCGTTTGGTAAAGCACACCGATAATATAAGTACTAGCCTTACAAAGAATATATGCTGGGCCGGATTATAGGAATAAACGATGTGCTCCAGCCTGGCCACAGTCACATGGCCGAAACAACTAAAACTATAAAAAGCCTATACCATTTAATCCCGAGCAACGCCGGTTATCCCTACCAATATGCATATATTAATATATGTATGTATGTATGTATGTATGTATGTATGTATGTATATTTATGTTGTACGTGTGTATGTATTGTATTGTACGTGTGTATTAATGTGTATTATTAGCGTAAACCCAGAAACATTTTGGGTATTTAGTTCAATTTAGTTCTTGATCCTTAAGTATGGGATTTCTTTTATCAACTCCGAATAATGAACGGCAGCCGAAGCCATTTTAAGATTTGAAATCCAAAATATAAATCATATCAAAATGGCACTCTTATCCTTATACAGATAAATCAGTAACTAGATTTGTCTTAAGTTTCCCTTTCATTGATATAAACAAAAGCAATCTACTACACACTTCCTAAAACTCATATGTATGAAATTTTATTTGATTGAGTTATATAACTGGAAGAATTGATCTCAAAACAATTAATTGATATTCGAATTGTTGACCCTAGACGCTTACAATGCAAAGAAAACATAGCCGATTGCAACCAGCAGATGTTAGTTAATTATAAGGAACGAATGAATTATAACACTATGACATTTAAAGCAATGTTTTGCCAGACTTTCAGGTCTGGATAATATTTTTGTTTTCCTTGTACGGTTTCCTTTTTTCTCTTTCATTCGTTTTCTCTTCTCCTCGCTGTTATACATTGTCACCTTTTAAAATTACAATATGACATTTAAACTGATTAATCAGTTATATGCTTCTCTTAAAAGTAGATAACCTACTTTTATTAACAGTTTTTATTTTATTTCATTTTATTTTATTATAAATATAGTTATTTTACCACCACCGTTGCGGTGATTTCCCGATGATTTCCTTCTTTGTGTTTTTTCGTATACAAACATCAGAACGAACAATACTTTTATAGTTGATGAAGAAGACGTCAAGCGATATATAATGCTCCACTGTAACCAATGTGTGTGTGCATAAATGTGCGCGTGCGTATATATATATATATATATATATATATATACATATATATATATATATATTTACACACATACACACACACGCACACGCACGCACGCACACACGCACACACACACACACACACACACACACACACACACATATATATATATATATATTGATATATATTAACTTATATTGCAAACACACGTTAACATGCATGAGCGTGTGTGTATGTGTGCATGTTTCTGGGTGTTACAGTGGGTGTCAAGTTTCACTTTTTGTCAAAACGAACCTCAGCTCTTCAATCACTAGAGTTCCTTCAAACACTAGAGTGAAATAATTAATGCAGTCTATGAAGAACTGAATTAAGAACTGAAGAACTAAATGAAACTTTTATGGAGGTAGTTTTGCATATCTTAACTTCAATAACTAAACCCCTTTGAAAGAGTAAATTAAATTATTATAATCAGGCAGCAAATTAAGGGAAATGCATGGAATTTTAATTAAATTTATAGAATGCCACTTTTCGCACCTGCTTTCTCGTTTCGATTTCGAACTGGGTCCATGTAATCTTCAATTCATCAAGTATACTTGCGTTTATAATTAGGCTAATTCAGTGGCCAATCGGAGAAAAGGATTGCATTGTAATTATATACGAGATTGTTATTATTATTACATTTTATCTCTCAGAGCTCTCTGTCTTACTTGCTCTGGTTGATTCTTTGAGAACGTACAGTAACTTGTCAGAGGTTTCACAGGTTCTCTTTCCGTTCAAATATAAGACTTGATACTGCGTCTTGATACTGGGACAAAACTAGTTTTCTTACATATCGAGGAGAATAAGTACATTAGTTGCTGTTCACAATAGAGCAGATATTTGAATTAATGCAACGCTCGTACGTGCACCAACTCCATAGTGAAACTATAAAGTCTGCTGGTGACGGCACCCATTATTATTATTATTATTCAGTAGTTTTATTTTTATAACGTGCTTTCACTTCACTACCGAGCGCAGCTCTGTGCGCCTTGGGTATGTGCTGTGGTTTGCTGTGGTGCTCTTATGTTTACTGTATTGAAAGTGTTTTGCGTAGAATGTGTGCAGTACCCAGTAGTGAAATTTTCTGTATGTTATATATATTTGTAAGTCCTGCTATTTTTGTTATGTATTTGTCTGAATATTTTTTTTATTATACCTACTATGATAGGAATTGTTTCTGTTTTTAGATTCCACATTCGAGTTATCTCTATTTCCAGGTCTTTGTATT
>NC_069005.1:12031827-12035718 GCF_001194135.2 Octopus bimaculoides | reverse complement strand
TATATAGGTCCCAGCTCTGTCGTGTCTGTGAATATATTCCTTCTTAGCCAGGACTGGGCAGCCAGAGATAATATGATTTATTGTTTCTTGTCGATCTCCACACATTCTACAGTTACTTGTTATATTTCTTTTCATTGTGTTTTTGGTAATTTCTGGTGGGGAGGCTTTGGTCTTGTGCAGCAATTAAAAATCCTTCAGTCTCTGCTTTGAGTCCTGATCCTCTCAGCCATTGCTGGGATTTTTCTCTGTCTATTTCTTTCGCATTTAGTTTAGCCCAGTATTTACCATGTAGGGGCTTTTCTTGCCATCGTTTTATCATGGTCCGTTGCTGTTCTAGTTTTAGTTTGGATTTCATTTGTTTTATAGCTTTTGTTGTTTCTTCTTCTTCTTCTTCTTCTTCTTATTATTATTATTATGATTATTGGTATTATTATTATTATTATTATTATTATTATTATTATCATTATTATTATTATTATTATTATTATTATTATTATTATTATTGAGTGAGAGAGCAGTACATGCCATCAAAGTGACACTGCAGTACAAGTATAACTCAATGTACTTATCGCGACCACCTGTCTGATAGGGATACGCCAGAGACATGCATCAAAAGCATTTGTAGGCGACATGGTATCTTATACCAAGATAAATAACGCATGACCTTTATTTGGGGGTCCAGTTAGAATTTTCTTTAGTACGAGTTATCCACCCCGCTCAAAAAGATCCCTGAATAAAGCTCGTTTAAGGATGATGAGCAAAACATTCATGTCTGCAGAGGTGTATTATTCAAACCCCAAAAGATCCATTTCGACGCATAGTTATGACACTCCACTACTTGTACTCGCGTAAACGATAGAACGAATATAAATAGAACATTCCAAAGTGTCCATGTTACAAATTAATAAGTTTGCAGCGACAAAAGTTGGCAGAAGCCAAAATTTCCATCATCAAAGCAAGTGTGATATTACTAACAGTCGAAGAGATGCGTTAAACATGTACCTGCTTTCTGACAAAACTAATAGAGAAGTTCTGATTAGCAAAATATCCGAATTCTGATTTGACGAATTTTCTTAAAGGTAATGGTAAGAATTAACATATCTCGTGTTAAATAACAGCTGAAAGAAAGCCCCAACCAAGTGGTTCCCAACCTGTGGTCTGCGAACCCGTGATGGTCCGAAAAGGTTGTACTGGGGGTCCACGAACTAAATTTAAAATTTCATTTATAATTATATATATATATATATATATATACATACAGATAAGCATATTAATACCAGTCCGTGGGAAAGCTCATTTAAATAATGAGTGAAAAGGTTGGGAACCACTGCCCTAACCGATAGGCAGAACAATGGAATTTCCGTTGACCAGGGTAGAGTATAAGAGGATATGTTCCTGGTTTTTGAAGAGAGAAGAAAGAAGCAAACGAAACTGATCCGTCCAGAATATGTCCTTGGATTATACTACAATACAAATGTCGTATGAAAATATTTGTACTGAAATTGATCCTTGCCATATTTTTACCTTCGAAATATCATATGACCAAAGTTAGAGCGCAGAGAGTGAGTAAAAGCAATGAATGTTCGAAAGATGGTATGTATCTTAGCAAGGGGTCTGAAGTTCAATATCTCCCGGAGACTTGAGTTTAACTTAGGTCGTTTCACACCATCGTTATAAAGAGAAAACTAGTACAATAAGTAGTGCAGAGTAGAAATACCAGTTAACAGTGAGAAGCATTTTGAAGATATTCAGGAAATAGAAAGACAGGAGATAAGAGAAATGGAACGGAGGGAAAAGTGTCAACAACAACAATTGCAGAACTCAAAAAGAGCAGAACATGAACATCGCTCTTTGTAGGCAAAACACATTCGCTTTGTCTTCAACGTCAGAATCGAACGATCAGAAAGTCTTCCGTTGATAACATTCTTTAATCTATCTGTCTTGAAACTATGTGGACATTGAGAAATGTGTGAGTTCGAAAATTATCAACGATAATAGAAAGAGTAAAACGAGGAAAAGTGTCTTAAACTTTTACCTGTCCAAAGCATGTTTGAATGTTTGTCTTAAACGTCCATGCTTGTTTTCAGAGTTTTAGCCCTCATTTCATATGTTCTAAGTAGTATAAAGCTTTCTTTCCTAAGTCCCAGGTTAGTCTCGTGATAACATTAGGAATATGTATCATGTATGATGTATGGGCACCAGGGATATGTGCTCTGAGGACAAGCGATGAGTTAAAAAGGAGCAAGCACACCAGGAGAAAGCAAGCAGACAACGTAGCCGAAAGCTGAGCGTATAAACGTCTGATAATCTCTGAAGTTCACAGAACGTTTCAGGGATAACGAGGGAACTGTTGGATTATTTCTGCAGATTACATGGAAAAGAAAAGAAAAATAAAGTGAAAATCCAGAAGGAAGTCATTTTCAATTGAATAGAACATATACACCTCAAACAGTTTATAACATCTAATGTTATAATTCTTTCCAATTCTAGCAAAACCAGAACTTTCGATTTGGGATGTTTAAGTCGATTGAATTGACCCCATTACTCAACTAGTTTTATTTTATCGAAAGGATGAAAGGCAGAGCCGGCCGCGGGAGAATTTTATCTCGGAACCTACAGTGCCGAAAACAAAAAATGCTGTTTATTAGTTTATTCGATGATCTAAAGATTCTGCCAGGACGTTGCCTTATTAGGGTCCCTTCCATCCTGATCCATTGGATCATCTAAATTTCAAGGACAATCAAAATAAGGCTTGTCTGATGCGTTGTTAGGTTAGTAGGTAGTTTTAATGAAACTCCAGTGCTCGTTTTTGCCAGTCAATATGTTCTAATTAAATTGTATATTTATATATATTTTTGTTAATTTCACTATCTAGTGCATTTTATTTATTTTGAATTCGTCTCAGTATATTCTGTAGTGTCTTCCACCACTTCCTCTAGTCTATATATAATTTTGTATATCGAGACATTTTTTTTTTTTTTGGTAAAACCTTTTAACACATTTTTGTATCATTAGTACACTGCTGGCAATGTAAAAATATCATCATCATCATCATCATCATCATCATAATCACCATCACCATTACTACTACTACTACTACTACTACTACTACTACTACTACTACTACTACTTCGGTTAAGTCTCTTCCTCTAATGATACATGTGAGAATAGCACATGTAAAAACAATAATTTGCTTTTTCCAAATACCGGATCAATAGCCAAGATATAACACCGTTTAAAACTTTCACCCTCTTTACTTCTTTACTTGACGCTTTCCTCCCTATGTTACTCTTTCTTCTCTTATCACTCTTTCGTTCACTGTCTTGCCTTTCCCCGTTTCTTCCGTCTCCCCACCCTCTCTTTCAATCTGATTCAATGTTTGTTTAATCCGTCTAAACAAAGGACAAAAACTAAAACTGCCAAAATAAAATGAACACCATTTCCCATGAGAATCTCGCAGTTTTAGAGACATCTTTTTGCTTCTGTTTCTTTCTTCATTTTTTTTTTGTGTCTTTTTTGTCGCAGCGCGATCTGAAAAGGAGAGTAGGAAAGAGAGAGAAAGGGAGAGACTGAGAGATAATGTGAGAGAGGCTGTGATAGAGAGCGAGAGGGAAACAGAGAAAAACACAAACTAAGCTAATGGGGAATTTGGGAAATCGATGGAAGCGCATTTATTTTCTAATGATCAGCTGTTTGGCATCTAGAACCTTCCTACCTCTGTAAATGTATTTCTGTTCAAACACATACATGTATATATATGCATGTATGTATATATAAATACAATTATATATATATGTATATATATATAAATATATATATATATATATGTATTTACATATATCTATATCTATATATATATATATATATATATATATATATATATATATATAT
>NC_069005.1:12029495-12031416 GCF_001194135.2 Octopus bimaculoides | reverse complement strand
ATATATATATATATATATATACAATCACACACACATTTATATATCAGTTCTTCATGTGTTTGTTTATTTTGATGTTTATCCAATCACGTTTTCTTTTTCTTAACATACCAGACTTTAAATATACTGCATAACGTTCTCTTTCTCTTCAGGTCTCTTTCTTTTATATTTTAACTCATTCATTTCCTCTGCCACCCATTCTCTCTCTTTATACACGCACATAAAATCATATAAGAAAATCAGCAGTGAATATTCGTCTAATGTGAAACAAAATGGTTGTCGGCAAAGAATAAAGGTATATACGTCTAAAATTAATGAATAAAGAAAAGACTGCCACAGCATGAAGTCCACTTTATATTTATTAGTAATCAGTCAGCAATTACACTCAATTGTCACAGAAACATTTACACTGTTACACAAAGCGATTTTGTTGCTGTGATCCTTGAGATAGCAGGTGGATTTTTCTAAAGATGGTGGGAGTTAGTAAATAGAATGTTGCCTTTTCATTGGTCGAGTCTAGTCATATGATCGGGCATTTTACGTTATGTGAATCCCCTGTCCTTTGATGAATATGTGCCATATATGTACATGTTGGAACTTCAAAGTAGGTGAAGTCATTTTAGATGTGGTATTTTTATGTCGGTATCTATAAGCTGTGAGAGTCATGACTCTGGTGAATATAAAAGTGCTGTCGATATTCGGACGACACATCTGTCTTTCTAAGATACGATGCAAGTTGCATGAAAATGTGGAATTCCTTGATGAGGTAAAATCCACAGTTCCTTGCCCCATTAAATTCAAGATAAGATTTTTGAAAGATATGAGCCTCATTTTACTGGTTTTCATATCTTTCTGTGGTACCTTATATGGGTGATTAGAAAAAGAATATTATAAAATCATGGTATTTAATCTGCATTCTGTTGTGAATGAGTGTAGACGTTGAAGGAAGCGAGACTCGAATGCATTTGCTGTTAGCTCTTTTACTATTTGATGCCGAACGGAGAATTCTTGGTGTACAATTTTCTTAAATTCGTTGGGTCACCTAGCTGACTGTGAAACTATTTCTTGAGTTACAGGCTGGCTAATTATGTTGTTATTCCATCAATCATTGACCGTAATTCAAGTAAACAGAACAGATATTCGCGTATGTAAGTAGCTAACAGTCGTGTCTGATTAATGTAAACGAATTCCTTATAAAATGCGTCTTAACTGCTTCGATATACAGTGGACAAAACAAGATACTTGTTTATTATATCGCAAGTGAAAACTTATCGATATAATGTATGCGGCATCATAAAGTGCACACATGGGTTTTATACGTCCTCATATTTTCTATTCCTAAATATCATCGGTGCCACGCTGTAACATTGAAGTTCTTAAATATAACAGTAATTCTAGACTTTTCTGTCTATCCCTAATCATATGAATATACATATGTGTGTGTCTGTGTGTGTGTGTGTGTGTGTGAATGAAATATGGCAGGGAATCTTACGTTTTCTTACGTTTTTCGTTGCGAGACTGCACCAAAATGTCCTGTATACATACATACACACATTAACAGAGAAAGAGAGAGAGAAAAAAAAAGAGAGAGAGAGAGAGAGATAGCGATGAAGTTATGAAGACAGAAACAGATAGACAGATGCCTAGTTATTCACATATTTGTGCATACAAGCATATGCATATATAAAAAATGAAGCCCTCCGTCGGTTACGACGACGAGGGTCCCAGCTGATACGATCAACGGATCTGCTTGCTCGTGAACTTAACAAGCAAGTAGCTAAGCACTCCGCAGACATGTGTACCCTTAACGTAGTTCTCAGGGAAATTCAGGGTGACACAGAATGTGACAAGGCTGGCCCTTTGAATTACAGGTACCACACATATATATATACTTCTGCAAAACCGTATATATATATATATATAT
>NC_069005.1:12027791-12029076 GCF_001194135.2 Octopus bimaculoides | reverse complement strand
TATATATATATAAAATGTATGTATGTATGTATGTATGTATGTTTGGATAATGTATGCTTGCATGCATATATGCATACATGTATGCGTGTATGAATGAATGAATGTATGTATGAGTACATACATAGAAACAAAGACTTTACAGCTATATTTTCTCTCAGTATGCCACCATTTTACTCCTTGCCTTGTCCGTTTTTCTTCTTACACCTTTCTCATATATTGTCTGAACATTTTACTGGCTCCTAGGACTTTTAATTCACTTCCTCTCTTATTTTCCTTGTCTTCTCTCTCTCTTTCTTCGTTCTCTGTCCTCTTCCTCCCACTCTCCCTCTCGTTCTGTCTCTGTCTTATATCTATCAGTTTCTTCTTATTACAAGCATGATTTTGCGCATATGCATATATTTATATTTATATTGCATATATGTATAAACCTTTAACGTCCATTGAAGAGTTTGGAAGTACTAGGCTTACAAAGAATAAATCCTGGGGTCTATTTGCTCGACTAATGGCGGTGCTCCAGCATGGCCGCAGTCAAACGACTGAAACAAGTAAAAGAGTAAAAGAGAGTATATATACATATGTTTATAAATGCACACATACAAACCTATTCATACACACACATACATATATTCTCACACTCACGTGTATATGTATGAGACTCGAATATATATAGCATTTATCGCCCTACCAATGAATATAAAATAAAAATATCAGCCAAATCTTCCCAAGCCATACTCTGGAGTCTTCAAATGTTGTTGAAATAAAAGATGGAACAGTCATGGCAAGAATGTCTTTGATTTTTAGGTCTGTTCGAGCATAGGTGAATTGGTACTAAAAAACAACGTCACAAGCAGCAGCGAAAAGATCAAAAGTAATTAAGAACAGTAAAAATCAGTTTTAGTTGAATTAATTATATCTCTGATGCGTGTAGGAGTGAGATCGATAAAATAATTTATCATAGCGTAATCGATATCATCAAATAACATTCTATTGAATAAAATATACTACCGAGAGGATACGGTTCATTTGTTCTTATCAGATGAAAACAGTTCTAGCCGTCTACAAGAATTTTCAGTTTGTCTTTGTTTACAAAGTAATGGTATAGATGTACCAAACTAACAACAATCTGTATGGAAATGCGCACGCGCACACAGACGCTCAAAGATAGATACGTAGACAATGTATGTATGTATGATTGTGCGTATACATACACATGTATACACACACACATATATATACATATATATATATATATATATATATATATATATATATATATATATATATA
>NC_069005.1:12023489-12027497 GCF_001194135.2 Octopus bimaculoides | reverse complement strand
ATATATATATATATATATATATATATATATATATATATATATATACTATACGCACATACATTCAAAATTTAAGGAATGGAATAGGTAAAGCACGGACTACAATTGTTTCAAAACAAAGTGAGGCTTGTTACATAAGTTGTTATAGAAACAAAGCCAGCTTAGCAAATTTTCAGGTCTTCGTTACCACACTGTTTACATCATGCTCAAAGATGAACAAATGAGTTACCAAACTGACGTAACCTTTAGAATGTTGCACAAAAATCATCTTTGTCTTTCTTTCATCTCCCCTTCTGACCTTATTCTAAATTATAATTAAATTTGGCTCGCACGAAAATTTAGTTCTTATTCAATTCTGCTCCATGATCAATAAAAGTAAATATTGCCCATTGTGACAAATATAATATTACTCATCGCACTAATTGAGCGTCAGCACCTCTTAAAAGGTCCGTTGTAGCCGAGTTACTATAACTTTTGACTAAATGTTAACAATCTCTTGCTGTTGTATAATTACAGCTTTGACCAGGTGAGATATTTTTATAGTTTTTCATGAGAGACTTTACGGTATATAAAACAATTCATAATTATATCGTAGTTTCATTGCATAGAATGAATATAATGGTAGATATGTCCGTTTCAATGGTTATTGTCTGTCATGGCTCTTTACAATTTTTAACGATGCGTGGTTCTTTTGATAGAGTTTTATTAATTTTATCGGAAATGCGGCACTATTTACATAAACACATTCAGGAGTTTACCACATTTTATTCCCGACATCTGCATAATTGTTGGTTACATTTTCCCTTAAAATTCGTTCTTTCTTCTTTAACTATATAAGTTTATAAGAAATTACTTGTAATATTTTGCATGTTATGTCTCTGAAGTTATTATTCTTATGTCTGTTTTCTGAAGAAACTTAGCTAGTTCTGTTTAAATTACGCTGAATTGAAACACTTCTTTATAAAAAAAAATGTACTTTCACCCGATGTGAAATTGATTTCATTACTTCTGCTCTTTGTACCTGTTAACATTTTATTCTGGTGTCTGGTGTTGTAGAAACTTATGTAAATCTGCATAATTAGTCTATAAATTAGTGGTGACCAATTCAATGTTTAGCGAACCTCATGCAAGAAGAGACGTTTGATCGTTCATTGCTATTCATTGCTTGTATTAGCCACTGAGAGAAAAATATTGTGACATCTATTTAACTCATACAGAGAAAAACTCTAAAGAATACATTTCTTGAATGTTTTAGTCTCACTTCAAAAGGATTGAAGCAACTAGTCGCTTTTTATATCAAACAGGACTTGATATGAATAGTACCACAGAGGTAAAAATGACGTTTGTTAACTCGTATTTGAGATAATTCTCTAAAATTACATATTACGTTTTGCGGTATTCGTTTCCAGTTGAATGAACTAGAATAACGGAATGGACGTATTGCTTTTTTTTCTGTTTTAGTTTTATCCAGAACATAACGACCTTGCAATCATGGGTTCAACACCCTAACGATCATTTCATCAAAAGAGAGTATCTGAAATTTTGTGCACATACATAATTACAGTTCTCTCTTTGCTGCGAAATGTAAACATGAGTAAACAAATGTTTTTATATCACCGAAGAAATGTTTCTCCCAGCTAGCAGTCAACCTGTATCGTTTCAAATGTATTTCATTTATAATGACTGTAATAGTATCTTGCTAATGTATTTTGGCATTTCTTACAGTCTGATGGCCTGGTGAATATACATACATACATACATACATACATACATACATACATACATACATATTGTGGAATCGGGTGTGCTGCAAGAAGACCTGATATATCTCTTCAATTCACTTCAAAATAACTCTTGAATAGTATATTGGATATAACCATAGGAAAATGATCAGGAAAGACATAGTATAAAAGAAGTTACTCAAAGAAATGATCAAGCAAAAGCAACAGTTATAAGAAGAGAAAAGATCTTCATCTCATAGGGCAGAACACTGCACTTAGCGTTGAGACTATTAAACTGTTATCTTATGCCAAATGTCCTCTATGGGGTACAAATTTGGACGATGTACAGAGCAACTGAAAAGAAAATAGATACCTTTTAGATGTGAGTCTTTCCTTCATTAGGCAGGTGCCGCTGTGTGGTAAGAATTATGCTTCTGAACCCCATGGTTTCGGGTTCAATCTCCCTACGTAGCATCTTGGGCAAGTGTCTTCTATTACAGCCTAGGGTCGGCCAGAACCTTAGTAGACAGAAACTAAAAGAAGCCGGTCGTATGTGTGTGTATGTATGTATTTTGTGTGTATGTGTGTATGTATGTGCGTATGTGTTTGTACTGCACTAAAGATTGACCAGTATTGCTGTGTTTATGTTTCCGTAACTTAACAGTCCGGCAAAAGTGACTGATAAAATAAGCACCGGGATTTACAATATACAATAGGTAATGGGATCGGTACGTTCGACTAAAATTCATGAAGGTGGTGCCCCAGCATGGATGCAGTCTAATGACTGTAACAAGTAAATGATAAAACATAAAATATTAACTGGAAAGACAGAGTAACAAACGCTGCTGTTCTGGAAAAGTGAAACTCCTAGACTACAATTATCGAGAGATTATTCAGACTCATCATATTTTGGGCATATGTGCCGCACATCACTGCAGAGAGAAAGAGAGCCAGAGGCCCTCTATAGCGTTTGCAGACTGACGACACCACAGATTGGACAGGAAAGAAGAGCTTTCATCTCAACACAAGGGGATCTGGAGAGTCCTAGCACGCCGAGCCTAGACATAGAATGGGCAACTGGTTGATAGCTGATGATAACCATTGATTTTTAACAAAGGATGATGCAAGGTGTCTGCAGATTATATTTCTTTTAACTTAAGTGCCCTTAATGTTACTGTTATTGTTGTTGTTGTTTACTTCCACGTCTAAAGTATTCGATAAACTTACGATCAAAGGCGTTGCATTCTTAATCACGCCATCATTTTGTATATCAATTAAAGACTGTCAGAAATGCCCTTAATCTTCTTAAAGTTAAGAGGCGTTTGACTCCTGTTCGTAAGATTTACTGAAAGGCTCCAACACTGTCTCATCATTTGCTAGTTGTTGTTGTTTTTTTTTCTCATTAGGCAATAAAACTAGATAGGGGAATACTGTCCAAGTACTCTATGCGGTTGTGAGATCTAATAGGACGGCCAAATAAAAACCCCTCACATAAGATCACCGCCAGAAAATGAGAATAACACATTACGGTAGTCGTAGACTGTCACTAAAAGACGAAAGGATCGAGGCTAAGATGCCCTTAACCAAAGATCTGATCGATCAGACTTGGTGACAACTAGCAACAAAAACAACATTTCAAGTAAAGATACGCCCTTCAGTTGTGATTCAATAATCATTTACAATTATTTATACAATAAAAATAATTTATATTTTTATTAGATGTGAAGAGAAAAAAATATTATAGATTATGTATCTTATTTCTATTTGTGTTTCACAGTGAGTTATTATTCAAAAACAGTTTAACGTCGCCAAAACAAGGATTCTTTACAACATTTTCACACATTCACACCTTTATCTTAAAATATTCCTTCGAGGAGACTTGGCAATTTTTTTTATTTTATTACCATACAACCAATTTCAGCAAGTGAGTGAATGAGAGTGTCGAGTTACATAAGCTACACGCAATGTTTTTAAATGTATTTGCATATTTCCTTTCCTCTTTATCAGATACAATGATGTGACCGAGTAGAATAAGCCGAAACTTAATCTCTATGGTTATATAAGCGTAGGCTCATACACTATGGCTAAAATGTAGGCTTCAAAGCCACATTGTTTCGGGTTCGATTGCAATGCAAATCAATATGCACATGTATGGTTTGCCATACTCTACTGTCATGAGTAGCAGCTGGTAGATGGCAACGGTGCAATGCTTGTCATTTACACACACACACACACACACACACACACACACACACACATACATACATACATATATATATATATATATATA
>NC_069005.1:12018856-12022773 GCF_001194135.2 Octopus bimaculoides | reverse complement strand
TATATATATATGAATCGTAACGTCGTGTGATGAAGTGAGAAACTTGCTCTTGAATTACCGTTTTAGGTTTTGACCATTTGAAAGACATATTTACACGCTGTGTGACAAATCGTCTTTTGAACTATACGTAGAATGCACCTGATGGCGTTTTTATACAGTTAATGAAGGGTATCAGACCCGATCTCTCACACCGAAACCAACTGGCTTTGTAAGAAAATACATAGGGCCCCTTGCTTTTATTAATCAAAAATAATTATTCCTTATTTCTTTGTCAAGAATTTTCATTATTTAATTTCGCACACGTTTATTTTGATAAGTACCGTAAACATAGCTTCGCAGACGAAGTGTAGTGATACTCCATTTGCAAATGGAAAATGTAATTGTAATTTATCATAGGAGCAGTCATGATTGTGTGGTTGCACTTCGCAACCACGTGTTTTCGGGTTCAGTTTCACTGTGCGGCACCTTGGGGAAGTGTCCTTCTTCTGCTAAAGCTCCGGGTCAATCGCTGCTTTTTGGAAACTGTATGGAAGCTTATCGTGTATATATGTGTATATGTGTGAGTGTGCGGGTGCGAGTGTCCCTGTCCATGTGTGTGTGTGTGTGTGTGCGCGTGTGTGTGTGCGTGCTCGCGTTTGTGTGTGTTACCTACACTGCTTGACAACCGTTGTTGGTTTGGTTACGACCTGTATCCTAGCGATTCGATGAAAGTGACAGTTTGAATAAGTACCTAACTTAAAAAAAGTTAAATAAGTATTGGGGTTGATTTGTTTAATTCAACCCTTGAAGGTCTGGTCGCAGTCCAAAGACTGAAACAAGATAAATGGTGAAAGATGTTTGTTGAAAACGATTTTATTGTCCTACCTACATAATTATATCTGGTTGCCTTTTTATTATTTCATACATTACATATGTTAACTCCACATCACCTACAGTCTTTCATACGAACGGCGTGTCTGTACCATTCTTTTAATCTTTTACTCGTTTCATTCATGCTGGAACATCGCCTTTGGTCGACGCAATTGACCCCAAAACTTATTCTTTGTAAACCTAGTACTTATTCTATCTGTATCTCTTGCCAAAACTTTAAGTTACAGGAACGTAAACACACCAACTTCGGTTGTCAAGCGATGGTAGAAGCCAAACACAGACGTACACACACACAAATATACAGCTATGTATATATATATATATATATATATATATATATATATATATATGACGGGCTTCTTTTAGTTTCCGTCTACCAAATCCACTGAAATACTGCTTGTTGAGAGTTTTCTAAGGAAAATGATAGTTACTTCACAACAATAAAATTATGAACGCCTATTTTTTTAAAAACTCTTTCATATTATTGTTATATCCCATTAGGAAAGACACAACGGTAAATAACAATAAAATAAGAAAGATGTTTTTACAAAAAATATTCTTTTATAATTTTATTGTTGTGAAGCGACCTTCATGTTGCTCAAAAAACCCTCGACGTGAATTACGTAAGTTGATCGTTGAAATAGCTTTCTTTTAATCTGAGTAAATTCCTGTTGATATCAAGCAAGCTATTTTACTACTTTTGCTGATCTTAGTGGCGCACTGAATCCAGCACTCCCTAGCACTCCCTAGCATGTTTGGTGCTTTTCGCGGGATCGATTCTGTGCAAGCATTTGGGAGCAGGTCACCGGTGTGACGACCTCTCGAAGCCCTATCAAGAGTTATAGATACAGCCTTCCCTCCTGGAGATAAAATAGCAAGCAAGAAACCATTTTAGACGTAGCTGATCTGAAACGATTCAGAGACATCGCTAAAGCAACTTCATTTGATCTCTCAAACCACCACAGTTACAGAAAAATTGTTTCAGTTAAACTTATTATGAAACAGTTTGGTTGTTCTCTGAATTTATCTTAGAAGAAGCATCACTTAAGGACTTAAATCTTGAACTATCTTTCGTTCAGTTTTCAAGAGAACTTCACACGTTCTTTTAACCAACTGCCATGGAAACAAAACTACTATAACAAATTCTTTTCATGTGATTCTGATAATATTTAATCCAAATCTCTGAAGCTATTTCAAAAGATGTGAAATGTGTTCAGTTGATCTTTGAAATAACTTCAATTGATATCTGTTTGATTTTAGTTGCGCAATGAAAATATATTCAACATACCGAACACATTGTTAGTTGATCAGAAGCAACTGAAATTCATCTCTGAAAACACGACATTTGATCTTTGAAGCAATTTTAGTTGAGCTTCATTTCAGTGAAAAATATTCAGTTAGATACTGAAACTATTTTCTTTCATTTGGTATGAGACGAACGTTTGCTGATCTGAAACGAATGCACTGATCTCTGAAACTATTTCAAGCTTTCTTTAAAAACTTATTCATGAATGGGAAATACTTCAGTTGCCCATGAAAAGAAATGAGGAAATCTATGAAATAATGCGGTTGATATGAATTAACTTTCGTTCATATTTGAGACAAATAGAATTCATGTTTGTATGAAAACACTTTAGTTGATCTCCAAAATGACTTCATTTTGAGATCTGTTGTGAGTTTATGTTGAGAAGTTCAGTTTATCTGGATCACCTTTCCTGAACATTGATACAATTAAGCTGATCACTGAACATTTACTTTATCTATAAAACAACTCGGTTAACATTTAAGAACAATTCACCTCTTTCATAGTCATCAGCCAAAATATAGCAAAGTGTTTTGTAAAATTCATTTCAATTAACTATCAAACTAATTATTTAAACTCTGAATTTTCACGAATCGTACGTCGAAATACACACATCAAATGCGTAAATTCAAAAGTAAAAACCGTCATATCTAACATAAAGTTATTCAGTTACCCACTCAATACGAAGTTAGCTGTTACGATTCATCCAATATTAAAAAAAACGAAGATTATATCGATTGTATTAAGACACAATACAAATAGTTGGTCATCATTATATCGTAGCAACGAACAACGAAACATAGAAGAGACAATAAAAAGCATGAAACATAAAATATATACGTCGCAAGAAAAGAATGGATAGCGAACAATATCTAAAGTAATGTTTCAAACTAAATACGTAACAGGAAAGTAATCGATGAGAGTAACAAGTACATTATTTCATCCATATGTCTCTATCATTTTCACAATTCTTTCTTAATCTCACTGTCATTATGTATGATATACCTGTGGGGGAGCGTGAGTTTCTGTATGAGTGTGTCTGTGTGTCTCTCTCTATGCGTGTGTATGTGTGCGTGCGTACGTTCCTGTGCGTGTGTGTGACTGTTTACGTGTGTGTATGACTGTGTGTATGAATTTGTGAGTACTAAATGTTGCTTCAATGTCTCTCTCTTACTGCTTTAACTATTTACAAAAATATCAATATATGTATCTAGTTAAATTTCTATTAAGAAGTCTTCCAGATACGTGTGTACAAATATACAGCTGAATTTTGAAAGTAGAGCTGTTTGTTAGCATTTATGGTCATCCGTGTGCCGGTCAATATATCGATATGCGTGTATATTGTCCAAAAGGTTAGGATGTTGCAGTCACGATCGAGAGATCGTGGGTTCAGTTCACATGCCAGGCGGTCAATGCTTTGAGGAGAAAAACAACTTCCCTGCAATCACTTCGACACCTGACATATTGTACACAGTGCACCTGTTCAGATATCCTCAGCTTCGTGGAGACAGTGAGAGAGGGAGATAGTTAGATAGATAGATATAAACCTATACACGAATATCACGCAAGCAGTCACATTTGATTACAAATGTGAATAAGTACTCTTTTATGTATGTATGTATGTATGTATGTATGTATATATATATATGTATGTATGTATATATATGTATGTATGTATGTATATATATATATGTATGTAAATATATATATGTATGTATATATATGTATGTATGTATATATATAT
>NC_069005.1:12015100-12015871 GCF_001194135.2 Octopus bimaculoides | reverse complement strand
TTATAATTGAATTTCATGTCACATAATTTTTCGCTTCTGTGCTTATACTCAGCCATGAATGTCCCATTTTCTCTAGTTCCTTTTGTGTTGATGTATGCCACGAGTTGTTAGGCCTACCCCTCCTTCTATATCTGTCCGGATTCCGCTATAAAGCCCTTTTTGCTACATTTGGTGTGTCCTTTCTAAGTGTGCTACCAATCCACTTCCACTTTTTCTTAAATATTTGCTCCCTAATCGAAACTTGATTCGTTCTTTGCCATATTTCCATATTGCTTATGTGTTTGGGCCATCTGATCTTAAATATACTACGCAAGCACCTGTTGATGAATGATTGTATTTACTTATTTGACTTAACTGTTGTTCGCCATGTTCTTACCTTCCCTCCTATGATTTTCAAATCCTATTAGATGTTAAGAATTTGCTAGATTCCTCATCAGCTCTACTCTAATTCTTTGAGACATGGTGTATTATGCTTAGATCCACAAGATTTCCCGAATTTGATGTATTTATGTATTGTATACAGTAAAAATACAGTGTGCAACGTAAACACACTAAGACCGGTTGCCAAGCTGTGGTGGGGCACAAAAACAGACACAAAGATACACGTAGCCATACACATATACGACAGGCCCTAGACTATTCTAGAAGACACTTGCCCACGGTGGAATGTGGCTGGGAGGCAAACGTCTAACCAAAGAGACATACTCCTCCGTATACATACATACATACATACATACACACACACACACACACACACACATATATATATAT
>NC_069005.1:12012532-12014437 GCF_001194135.2 Octopus bimaculoides | reverse complement strand
ATATATATATATATATATATATATACATATATATATATATGTGTGTGTGTGTGTGAGTGTGTACATATACGTATGAATATGTATATATGTATACGTATATATATCTCTATATGTATGTATATATATGCATATACATACATACATACATACATACATACATACATATAGATAAATAGATATATGGAACTGTGCAATAGAATTGAACCAGCTCTAGAGTAAAATCTTTATCTATATAACCTATAAAGCGGATGTACATCGTTGAAAGGCCAAAGCTGCATATTTCTTCAGATAAAAAGCAAACAAATTTAGTGGTAATGTGGTATTGTGTTAGAAAACAATATATTTCAGTTTTAGGCGAAACGAAGCCTCCTCATTCACATCACTGAGCATTTTGAAATAGTTATCTGCATTAGAATAATAGTGTGTGCAAGAAAGAGAACTATTACTTCTCTTTTTCATGCCATAAAACAAGGAAAATTCATTGGCGATTGGTAAAGATCTTTTGAAATAGTCTGCCTTCAGAAAGCATGAGCACACGAGATTGGTTTTATGCCTTCGCTTACTCTGCTTGTAGTAGCTGCTAGATGGCCTTGAAATGAGTGTCTACGACTCAAAGGAGAGAAACAATAAAACAATAAGTTATGTTAGTCGACTCTGCAAATGTTTGTCCTTGCAAATGTGAAACGGTATGTCCACGGCTAGAACCTGGACCCGCCGAGGGAAATTCCGAAAATAGGGACTTTCGCGTCATGTTGTCTCAGGCACTAAACAGTGAGCATGCCTCACCAAGTGTTAAAATTGCCGCATATCTATTTAACTATATTAGCGCTAAGTATTTCACTTTGTAACCATTATATACTACCAAGGATATAACACGTTTACAAGCAAATATTGTGCCTTACTGTGTGTGCGATATTCTCACTTCAAACTTAATCACTATAGAAAAGCTATAAAGATGAAATTAAAAGTGATGAGCACTAAGTTACCTCTTGTTTTTCATTCGGTCGAAGTCTTTCATTAACTTGATATTTAAGCAATACTAATATCTTGCATCATTAAATTCTCAAAGTTGGATATTTACTCAATAATTCATTTATTACCACTTCATCAATTATGGTGAAGCCTGATTCACTGATGATGTCAGAATAAGGCCGAACCATGTTTAGCGTTGTCTGCTATGTTACTGTAACAGATTATGTAATATTTGTATTTCCACGCTACAAATATATATTTCTATTAATAGTTTCATGCATGTTAACATTAACGTATATTAACGTACTAATAATGTACTAGGGAGCAATACCGAAATTCAAACTTTTTATCATGAAGCTTATTGAGGCGAACACTCGAGAGGTATCTCCGTTGCTTGTTCTGGAAATAAAGAATGTTAGCTTATGCTTAATACTTTCACTAATTTTACATTTCTCGTTGAAAACAATCAAAATGAAAGACATGTTTTTCATCTCACTTAAAACTGCCCAAGATAGGCGTAATTAAATTCCCACAACAACAAATAAAAACAACAACTGCTCGAGCGTTAGATTCATTTACATTACATTGTGATGTACTGACTAATATCTTTTTATACTTTAGTACAATATGTTATGTGTTATTTGTATTACTCGTTACAGCCAAACGACCACGTGTAGAGGAAATATACGACTACCTCACTGGTGCCGGGGCGTGGACAATAGATAAACTATTCGACGGGATTGATGCTGAAGTTGTGGCAAAAGCCTTAGCAAGTAAGTTCATATTCTTCATTGATCAGCATATCTCTAAACAATCACATATCGCATATATTAATTCCAGTGCAAATAATATATTATCTATCCATCCAGATCAGGTGTTAGTGTGTGTGCGCATAAACGTGTGTCTGTGTGTGTGTGTGTGTGTGTTTGGATA
>NC_069005.1:12010446-12012522 GCF_001194135.2 Octopus bimaculoides | reverse complement strand
TTTAGTTAATTGTTAACAATCTCCAAATGCAGACTTTAAAACATTCTATTCCTTGGCATAAATATTTCTGAAGTACCAGAGGGAGTAATAAATTCTCCAATAACAATATCTTTTGTCAATCCAAACAGTTTTTTTAATGCACTGTTTAAAGACTATTATCTATAGATTTATCCACTTCGAATTCAACCGTTAAAAACAAATTCTTTCATGTTCTCGCAAAGTTTCTAAATTTTTATGACATGAACAAATTCGAAGGAATGAGTTGGTTCAATAATAGAACGTATGCCATGCTTGAGAAGACGTGGTTTCAACAACTACGAACAACCTTCGCCCTTTACTATCCAAAGTAACTATTTAGCCAATATTTACACGCTATTATTTGTAGCTTAGAAACCGAGGGTCTCTTAGCTTAATGGTACAAAGCGCTTCTATGGAACTGAGAAGTACATGGTCCGATAATCTGTAAAAGTTTGCAGGCCACTTGTTACGCAGTCGACATTCTCACAATATCATTGGCATACTGGGCAAAATACTTAGCGGTATTTCGTCTGTCTTTACATTCCAAGTTCAAATTCCGCCGAGGTCGACATTGTCTTTCATCCTTTCGGGGTCGATAGAAGAAATAGCAGTTGAATACCGGGGTCGATCTAATCGACTTAGCTCCTTCTTCGAAATTGCTGCCTTGTGCTAAAATTTGAAACCATAATTTATAACATTATTTCTAGTTAAAAGAAAAAGCTTTGTTTTTCTCGTTAAACATATCAGCATTAGGATCTGACAAGTTATTATTTAGCCTATGCAGGGTCTCAAGCTATGAAAATAAATTGTTTTGTATGCATAAGTCAGTGAGATCTGATCAAAAAGGAGTCCAAACGATCACGGTGAATCGTTATTCCAAATGAATGAGAAACGAAGTGAATGACGCAACTTAGTTTAAGTCACAATAAAATAGTCTTTAGAAACAATACATTATTAATAAATGTGTCTGTAAAAAACATTTATTGACATCGTCGCTTACGAATTACATCGTCAATAAAAATGTTTATTATAAAGATATATATTTCTTATAAATATCGAATATAAACGATAGAACATTCATAGATATTAAATAATGATATATATATCGAATTCACAAATTGTGTTTTTAGAATCATAACGTTAAAAGTTACTGTTTATAAAGATCAAATGGTTCATGTAAGTAGCGTTTAGAAACGATGAATTGATTGTTCATACAAATATCGTTCATGAGCGATACTGCGCTTGGGAAATTGGTGTTTTTGTAAGATATATAGCTTGTGCAAATGGTTTCTGATTTTTAATAAAAAATAACACCGTTCGAAAATGAGTGTGAGTATAAAAAATATATATAAAATAAGTGTGCAAAAACTCAGTCATTATAAAAATGACGTTTATAAAACGTAGATCGTTAAACAATTGGTATTTATAGGAATTACATATCAAAAATGTATTGTTGACAATACATACATTGTTCATGAAAATAGCATTTATAAAATATCTATCGTTTAAAATTGGCCTTTTAGGTGATACATCATTAATAAAGACTTTACATTATATATGTTAATATAAAGAGCGTTTATAAGATACATCGACCACAAAAATAGTGTTCATAAGATATGTAGTGTTCATATAAACTGCAAATATATGAGATATATTGTTCATATGAATATTGTTCATAACAAAAGATATATTGTTCACATGTATATGTGGCGTTTTAAAATTATACACAGCTTGTAAAACATAGCGTTGAACCTAATATAAATAGTTCCGATTACCTATGCTGTCTTCACAGCCTTCTTTCATTCGAGAATACCAACAACCCCGGCGCTTACAAGATGTTTTCACGTTCAAAAAGGTATAGCTACCATTATAAAACGGCGGTATTTCATGCCAGGTGCAGAGCTCTCAGGCGCAAACTAAGAGCGAGAAGATCCGATTCTCTGTGGAGGCTTGCTGGCCACTTATTTCCGTCTTCTGAAGAGTATTTAAAACATTCCTGCGTCCGAGAATTCTTGTATTTCTGAAGAATACCGACACACGCGGCGCTTATAAGTTTGC
>NC_069005.1:12009159-12010310 GCF_001194135.2 Octopus bimaculoides | reverse complement strand
ATATATACATATACATATATATATAAATATAAATATATATTTATATAGATGTTCAAGATCTTTGTCACAGATTCCTTCATCATCTCCTACAACTTGGAGAACAACCAAAAGTTACAGGGTGCGAAGTCTGCACTGTAAGGGACGCTGAAGGACAGATTTATGTTTGTCGCTCCCAAGTAGTTGGTAGCCAGGATAGAATCGTGGAGCGGTGCTTTGTCCTGGTGCAGCTGTTATTGCTTTTTACGATTAAATCTCTTCCTGATAACCCTCAAAACTATCAAGAAGTACTCTTTGTCAACTGTCTGACCAGAGAGAATCCTGTGGATGTAGATAGTGCCCATGCCGTCCAAAAGTTTCCCGGTGGACTTGCTTTAGTTGTGGTCCTGCGCTACGAGAAATATTCTCGACACATACAAGTTAATCCAATAGCAGTCGGGACTATTTTTCTGTAGCGTTTTTCTCCAGTTCAACAGAAAACTTTATTGCGTAGCGAGCTTCCAAATTATGTTCATGTCCGCACTACAATCTGCAGACTAGTCAACTGTGACAAGTAGTGTTTATGACAGGGTGTGTTCAAAGTACTTTTGCAGTTGTATCCTTCAAAGTAGAATAAAGAAAAAGTTTGGCCTCAGCTTATTTGATATATAGTAATAGTATAATAAATCTACAATAGTCTAGAATAGTTATAACTACTTCTAAAAAAAAGTCTCAAAACATATAGAATGGTTTACCAAATTATTCACTTAACGTTTAAGCGTCATTGAAATATTAATGAAATATTAATTTGTCTTTGTATTATTATTATTATCATAGCTTCGCTACGTTCTGAGTTCAAATTCCGCCGAGGTCAAATTTGCCTTTCATTCTTTCGGGGTCAATAAATTAAGTACCAGTGAAAACACTGGGGGCGATGTAATCGACTTATCCCCTCACCCAAAATGGCTGCCCTTGTGGCAATAGTTGAAACTATTATTATAATTGTTGTAGTTGTTGGCGTTGTTGTTTTTGTTGTTATTATTATTATTATTATTATTATTATTATTATTATTATTATTATTATTATTATTATTATTTTATTATTTTCAGCTGCAGGAGACTTAAAGGATCTTCAGCTCATTCTTGGTCTGAGCAACGAATCGGTAATGAACATC
>NC_069005.1:12006895-12008799 GCF_001194135.2 Octopus bimaculoides | reverse complement strand
TATATGTATAAACAAGTACATATATATGTGTAGATATATATGTAAGCATCTATATATATATATGTATATATATGTATGTATATATATATATATACATGCATATGTGTATGTATACATTATTTTTTTGTTCAAGATTTCAGCATTAATAGAAAAATATGAATAAAAAAACAGAAAAGAAAAGTGAAAAAATGTGATTCTTCTGAGACTCCATTCTGAATTTCAAAAACAAACAAAAAAAACAGAAACAAACAAAAGAAAAAAAATGCAAAACAAATCAACAAAATTAATTTAAATCTTTGGAAATAGAACACACATGAGATACATGCCAGTGCTAGAGAGAAAGATAGAAAGAAAGAGAGAGGTATACATATATAGAGAGAGAAAGAAACTGGGTGAATGAGATATATATACAGAGAGAGAAAAAGAGTTACAAAAATGCGAAGGAGAGAAAGATGAAAGTTGAAAGATGAAGGCAAAGGAAGAAGAAGAAACAAACAAGACGGCCATTTTGAAACAAAGACAAAAGAAATTGAATATAAACATGATATTGCTTTAAGGGTTTTAACATTAAATAATTATAATAAATATATAATGGGGTGTGTTAGTGAACAGATCTAATATATTTATCCTGATACAACCAACACACAAACAACTACAGCACATTGCAAATTATAACAATAAATACTACGATCAACACTAACACAAACAGCACTACCACCACTATAGTCACTATTATAACTTATCTGATCGATATTAAACATATTTCTTTTCTTCAACTCTTCTTCTTCGTTTTATTACTGCTAATATTACAAACAATATTATTATAAATTAGGCTTTTGTTTCAACTGCTATAACTATAAATGCTAATAATAATAATAATAATAATAATAATAATAATAATAATAATAATAATAATAATAATAATAATAGTAATAATAATAATAATAATAATAATAATAATAATAATAATGGCACAATGCCAGCAGTTGTGTGGGATGGGCTAAGTCAATTGTATTGACCCAAGTACTTGAGTGGTATTTTTGTCATCGACCACGAAAGGATGAAAGACAAAGTCGACTTGGGCGGAATTTGTATTCAGAACGTAAAGACAGACGAAATGTCGCTTAGCATTTTGACCGATGTGTTCAGCTAACTTGCTGCTTTAATAATAATAATAACAATAATAGTAATAATAATAATAATAATAATAATAATAATAATAATAATAATAATAATAATAATAATAATAATAATAATTTAATAATAATAATAACAAACAACAATAACAATAATAATAATAACAATAATAAAAACAGCAACAGCATCAACAACAATGTTTATTATAATAAAATACGTATCAGTCTGCTTGAAGCTTTGAGCATTGGAAAACGTATTTATTTTGTAAAGCAAATGAGACTGGAAATATCATACCATAAAATACCCGGTACACTATGCCAAAAACCAAAAACCGAGCACAGTAACATCTAACAGAATGGAACTATGCATCGATCGTGCGATCGTGGTGAAATTCCTGTAACTGATTCTGTCAACGAATCTTTTATCATATAAACTATGAGCAGTACCGGCTTAAGACATAGGAAACTCAAGGGTCTGGGGCCCAATTCTACTCTGCATATGCTGTTGTTTGCTGCCAACAAATAATGCTACAGAGCCGTAGGCGCCAATAATACTGTTGTGACGGCCCTGATTATGAGCAGCTATTAATACATCTATTGGCATTCGTATGGCATCATAAAAACATTTGAAATATTTAAAATTATTATTATTATTATTATTATTATTAGTAGTATTATTATTATTTATTATTATTATTATTATTATTATTATTATTATTATTATTATTATTATTATTATTATTATTTGTTATTATTATTATTATTATT
>NC_069005.1:12004895-12006682 GCF_001194135.2 Octopus bimaculoides | reverse complement strand
CTTGGCCTTTCAACCTTTCGCAGACGATAAAATAACCGCAGTTGAGCACTGGAGTCGATGTCATCGACTTGACCCCCTCCCTGCAAATTTCAGGCCCCTTGTGGCTATAGCAGAAACGATTATTATTATTATTATTATTATTATTATTATCATTATTATTATTATTATTATTATTATTATTATTATTTACATTCACGGTGGTGGAGTGGCAGAATAGCTTGCATTGTTTACTTTCCAATAGGTGATGTAGTTGACGCTTGCTTATGATTGTTGAAAATATCGTACAGTTGCGTATTTCTCTTGGTATTTGCATTAATATTCATGACAATCGAGATCAAAGTATGGCTAATGATCACCTAGATATCCATAGATATCTAATTACATCACTGCAAAGCCATATCTTATTTATTTCTCTCCGAGCATATTCCCAGTTCACCTGACTTGCATGAATTTGTATTGGAAACCATATCGTAAAGCATACATGAATAAAGAATAAATTCCAGATATTTTTCCAGCACTCTAACAATTCAAAATGTTTCCTAGCGCACTGAAGGAAGAAGTAATGAATGCAATGACGTTATTGATGATGGTGGTGATAATGATGGTGATGGTGATGAGGATGATTTGTCGTTTAGGGTGGAACTCGAAGTGGATAAAGCTATATATAATAATGTGCATTTAAGTTCCACCATCAAAAACGAATGACTCCCAAATTCTTATTGGTTATGCAATAATGCTTTATGAAAAACAAGAGCCGAGCATAGAGGACAAAATAACGAATTGCTAACATATAATAGAATGAAATATTAAAAAGACATATATAAATACATGCATAAACACATAATTACATAAATGTGTGTGTGTGTGTGTGTATGCATGTGTGTGTTTGAGTAAAACACGTCATTTCCCGCTACTCCAGTTTACTCGGCTGTAAATAGGTACCCCGCCCCAGTAGTTGTCTTCCGATCAGGAGGAATGAAAAACGCACTTCGACCCGCGATGTTTTACTACGTCTGATAGTCTGGTCAATATATATATATATATAAATTTATATATATATATATATATATATATATATATATATATATATATATATATATATATGTGTGTATATATATATACTCACACGCATACACATATACACACAAACACAGTCATATTCGGCTAATGGATACCGTGCTGGTCTCACAAGCTTCCGCCAAAATGTCCTACACGATAAACGGTGAATAGGAAATGTATTCAATATATCTGAAGTAGAAACAAGTTGTTTTTCCTTACTTAAGTTGTCTGATGCCATTTGGATCGCTTCAATGCCATAAAGATATTATCAAGCTATAAAAAATGTTCTAAACACTACATATATGGAATTCCTCTTTTGTGTCGATAGGAATACATACGCGCATATCTATTCCTATAGACACGCGCGCATACACACACATGTACACACATACGGGTGCGTGCCCCCCCACACACACACACGCGGATACACACCTACACGGATACACGCACATATATCAATATTGAAGTTATAAATATAATATATATGAATATATGTTACATAATGTATATGGATATACCATCTACAGTTTAACATATATATATAAAAATAAATATAAATACATATATATATGCATATATATGTATATGCATAGACATTATATATATCTGTGTGTTTGTATACATACATTTGTACACCAACATACTGCTTTCAATCTATACACGTACGGGGATACACACACACACACACACACACACACACACACACACACACACACATATATATATAT
>NC_069005.1:12004406-12004885 GCF_001194135.2 Octopus bimaculoides | reverse complement strand
AGAGAGAGAGAGAAAGAGAGAGAGAGAGAGAGAGAGAGAGAGTGAAAGAGAGCTGGAGAGAAACCAGAAAATGAATGAGAGAGGGAGAGGGAGATGGAGAGAGGGAAAGACAGAGAGGGATCCATATTAGTTACATTAAAAACGCATCGCACCACGCAATTGTTAATCCACGATTTTCGCTACAAGCGGTCTATTAATTTTGAAATTCTCATTACTGCACCACGTCACCATTTCACCTGACGACCGCTTCTAACGAGAAACGTAGAAACCTGTTCCATAAAACACGCAACATTATTTTGCTACTCGAAATATTGTCAGTAATGCATAATAATTAATGCTAGCAACCCAGAGATACAAAGATTTACTTGTGTGTATTTCTTTTGTTAATATTAAATGCGTTTAGTAATCTCAGCTTTAAAAATGCGATTTTACACTTATTTGTCTAAATTATTTATTATTATTATTATCATCCATACACA
>NC_069005.1:12003575-12004258 GCF_001194135.2 Octopus bimaculoides | reverse complement strand
TATATATATATATATATATATATGTATGTATAAATATATATATATGTATAAATATATATATAAATATGCATATCCATATACAGATTTGTGTACGGTTATATATATCCGGCATTACTACTACTAACACTACTGAGGCTGATGATGATGATGATGATGATGATGATGATTATGATAGAAATGATTTTTGTTTTAAATAATAGACTTTTTTCTTTTTATTAGCATTGCATGTTATTTGAATACTTAGAAATAGACTGACACGTAGTCATGCGCACTTGCTTTTACGCACATAGGATACATAGATGTATACAGCTCTCGCACACACATATGTAGATTATTTTAATGCATACAGGCATACGCATACACACACATATTTATATATACATAAGTATAACATACTATTAAAAAAAAAATATGAAAATACTTGAGTCTTTAAGTTTCATGATATTCCTTATTCAAACTATTATAGGGATCAAACAGTGTGACAAATATATTGGAAAATCTAGTCAAATTTTCAGAAACTTTAACTTGTTAAACAGTGTGTGCACTCAAATTTTCTGACTGAGTGTATTTATAAAGGCACACGCTATCATTAATTCTTACATATATATAGAAACAAAGACACGCACACGCATATACACACACATACATACACACACATATATATATATCTGTATGTATCTATA
>NC_069005.1:12000236-12003310 GCF_001194135.2 Octopus bimaculoides | reverse complement strand
TATATATATGCGTATGCATATACGCAAATTTCCATACGTTTATATACTTATGCAAACATACGTAATCACACACACTTTCGCACACAATCATGCACACAAGCACACAGAGAACTACACACACACATATCATTATATACACAACACATGCATATATACGTATGCGCATGCACATAATCATACATACAGAACTATGTAAATCAGAAATGCACACATTTTCCAGTTTTTATCTTCCAATAAGGTCATTTCTTCAATTTTTTTTCTTTGCTAATATTATCAAATGCAAAAGTGATATCAGAATCCAGTTTTCTTTTTTCCTGTTATCATTGCGTTTTTCGTGTTATTCTCGTTGCTCGATATTTTTTTCACAAGAATAACATAGCGACAATCGTATCGAAGGGAAATGGTGAGAAGTAAAATGTTTCCTAGATAAAACAGCCTATATATAACAAGGCGGATAGTGTAGAGTGTAGGCCGTCTCTCTCGCGATAGCTAGATCGTGTGTTTGATTCCCATACCGGATGACACGTTGTGTTCTTGAAGAGAAAACACTTCATTTCATGTTGATCTAGTCCCCGCTCCCTTTTGGTCACGGAAGAAATGTTGGCCTACTCGTCTAGCCAATGGAGTGGTGTCATTCAAAAGCTAAAATGATGGAAATCGCACTATGACCAGCGATGTGTTACAAAATCAGATAGTCTGGTCGGTCACGTGATTTATAACAAACTTCTAAGATATAACAATATATGTGATATATCGGTATCTGCAGCAGATGATTTCAATCACATCGAATCCTAGCAAGGCGCTGTTAATAAATAAAAGAGAAAAAACGATAAAAACGTATGTAGCCATTTCCTCTTCATACCAAATTCAGAAAAAAAATGTCTGTTTTATATTTCAAGTCTTGTAGTAGTAGTAGTAGTAGTAGTAGTAGTAGTAGTAGTAGTAGTAGTAGTAGTAGTAGTAATGATGATGATGATGATGGTGAGAGTGGGGATGATGTTCCGACTCGGAGAAGGTGGAATGCAACTATAAATATGTTAACGAAGAGGTTGGTAATAGTGTAGGCTGGGAATGGTGGTGGGGGAAAACAGCAGAGAAGGTTCGAATCGACGATGAGAACAAAGACGACAGTGACTGCGATACTTAAAATATCATCTTCATAATCATCATCATCATCATCATCATTACCACCACCACCACCATCACAACCACCACCACCACCATCACCATGGTCTACGTCATCATTATCAACTTTCTCTTCAATATCACTCCTTATTAATACTCACATCGCCATCTTGTTTATCATCATAATCATCATAATTAATTAAAATCATATTCACCGTAAACGTTATTATAGCATAATCATCATCATCATCATTACAGTTACAACCATCATAATCATTTTCGTAATCATATTAATCATATTCTTAATTATAATTTCATGCATGAGCATAATTATGCATTGTTAACATGGTTATAATAATATGCACGAATATAATTATATTCATACTTGTCATAATTATAATTGCAGTCATAGCCGTCATTATTATAATTATGATCGTAATAATATTTTCAACCATCAATTTGCCCCACCATTAACCTTACTATAATTATCATCGTTGTGGTAATCATCGTTTTTAAAAAATGAGGTGAATATTGTATTAAATATGTGAGCATAGAAGATTTAGCTGCAAAACTGACCGTGCAGAGTGCTCACGGCTAGAAAGCATTTCACCAGTGTCTAGTCCTGTCAGACGTCCTTGCGGTTGAACAAACAACAAAATCAACGATGAGGATCACAGCCTTTTCCCTACATTCTTTTGCTAACACTTGGAATAAGTCACAAATAAATATATTCTCAATTGATATTTCTTTCTTCCTCGTACTCAAAAGCCTGATAATTCATTAACGGTTAACACCAACACCATTTGTTCTATCACCACCACCACCACCTCGAAAACCACCACCACCATCACATTCATTACCACCATTGCCACTACTACCACTAAATGTTTGACTGCATGCATAGCATAATGCTTATTTAGAAACTCAGTAGTCTGGATTTCAAGTTTACCACTAGAAGCATTTTATAACCATTCTTGGTAGTTCGAAATTAATTTTATATTTTATAGGACAAAGACTCAGTCTAGGCTGAAATAAAGATCTTCGCTAGGTTACCTAATGCTGTCTAGCATTTATTTATCCAGAAGCAGTTTTCTTCTTCTCACCAATTCCAAACTTTGAAACGAACCGTTGATAAGATAAGACACCGACACAGTTTCAATCGACAGATCAAGTAATTCCTTTTTACTTTCATTACAAACAATGTTAGTGGGGAGCCCAAGAATGTTCACAAATTATCTTCAGAGGACAAAGTAATTAACGACGAAAAATATCGACACATGCACAGGATTATATCAGACTAGATCCCTAAGTTAGAAATGAGTACTGATTATTTTGTTCGAAATTTGAACCCATGCTAATTAAAGATACAGTTTTTCTTCTATTCATCCTGTCACGGTACGCTCCAATAAAACTACTTAAAACAATACTGTAGGCCTTTCAAACTTTGGAAGACATTTTTTCAGAAACAGAATGTAGCCTCCAATCTCTCTTATAGAAATTATGATAGTCACAAAGGACATAGACTAGTTGTATTTGAAGAAGGGCACAACAAGGGGAGAAAACGGTGACCTTGTTTTTGTTATTATTATTATTATTATTATTATTATTATTATTATTATTATTATTATTATCATTATTACTATCATTATCATTATCATTATCATCGTCATCGTCGTCATCATCATCATCATCATCATCATCATCATCATCATCATCATCATCGCTTTTTTTCTGTTATTATTTTTTGTTGCTCTTTTTGTATTTTTGTTTCAGTTTTGTGGTTGCACCAAGTTATAATGTTTACCATTATAGCATGTATATATATATATATATATATATAACTAGATAGATAGAGAGATAGATAGCTAGATGGATAGATAGATAAATAGATAGATAGATAGATAGATAGATAGATAGATAAATAGATATATAGATAGATGAAGATAGAC
>NC_069005.1:11997612-11999882 GCF_001194135.2 Octopus bimaculoides | reverse complement strand
TATATATATATATATATATATACATATATATATATATATATATATGTGTGTATATATATACGTGTGTGTGTGTGTGTGTGTGTGTGTGTGTGTATTAGTTAGATGATAAAGCAGAAGCTGAACCCTTGACACCTAGGGTCTCATACAGGACCTCGGGATCTGTCTGTAAGGACGGAAGCGTATCTTCAATTAAACAAGGAAACATAGTCTGAATGCTTGAATGCCTCAGATGCACCCAATCTCTAGATGCAGTCAAGTGACCAAGTATTTGTGTTACTATAGGACACGTGTTAATTCTGCCATCCAATGACGCCATGGTGGAATTTGAACTTAGAACACAAAGATCCAGAACGTATACCACTTGTAATTGCGTCCGACGTTCTTGCCATCCCTCAGTACCACGTAATTGAATTGGTATGCGTTTATCGACCATAAAGCGGTAAATGGCAAAGTTAACATACAAACTCACTCACACAGCCACTATCACATTCACGCGCCTACGTGCAAATATATTCGATGCACATAAGTATACAAATATGTGATGACGTCATTCGACATACAAATTAATTGACAGCGACGGCCGTAAGTTCAAAGCAACCGAATTCATCAGAAGAACGAACGACGAAACAATATTGTTTGTCATAATATGCTGTCGGTTGATGATGGTGAAAATTGTTGCTTGCTGAAATTAATGATGCTGACGACCAGGATGAATATGGTGATGTTGATGATGATGATTATGATGATGTTGATGATGACGACGACGACGACGACGATGACGATGATAATTCCCTTTCTCATCATCATCATCATCATCATCATACTCATCGTCACCATCAGCGTAGCCGTCATCATCATCATCATCATCATCATCATCATCATCATTGTAATAATAATAATGCTCTTTGAGTCACAAGTGAAGGCAATACTAGAAACCTTTGTGATTTGTTGTTGGCTGCTTTCAAGTAAAGAATAACCGGTAATTAAGAACTATCGGAGAGGCTTTCATAATAATAATAAATTATTATTATAATAATAATGGTTTCACATTTGGGCACGAGGTCAGCTGTTTGCGGGGAGATTGCAAGTCGATGACATCGACTCCAGTGCTATTCTATCGACCCTGGCGGAATTTGAACTCGGCATGCAGAGGTAAACGGAATGTCAGTCACCGTTTTTTGCCCGGCGTGCTAAGGATTCTTCCAGCTTGCCCCTTACAACAACTACTACTACTACTACTACTACTACTACTACTACTACTACTACTACTACTACTACTACCACTACTACTACTACTACTACCGCTACCGCCACTACTACTACAACTACTACTATTACTACTACTACTACTACTACTACTACTACTACTGCTGCTGCTGCTGCTGCTGCTGCTGTTGCTACTACTACTCCTAATAATAATAATAATTATTATTATTATTACTATTATTATTTGATTGGGCGTGATTACACTGGTGATGACGATGATGATGACGATGACGATGTTGTCAAAGGGATGTTATTTAGTAAACACGCACATCTAATAAAGAAGTTAATGACTAAGGATTTGATGAAACTTCAATATCCATTTCCTTTAAGACACAAAGCACAAACAAAAATCTACCAACCCATGTCCCCGTCCACTCTGCAAAAACTCCGACGACATCTAATACACAGATATCCATACACGCACATATACCTATAGATATATACATATACCACATACATGCACACATTCGACATTTGTGGATTACTAAACTACCTAGGATTTTAAAATTTTTAATCGGATCATCAAACCTGCGTATCGCGCAAATCAAAGAAACGACACACATTAAGAACTCAATAAAAATTTTTTTTAAAAGGTTGTTTATTTGTTAATATTGCAGCAAGCATAGGAAAATGCGAATACAAACAAATGACTTTATAACAAGAAAGCTTGACAATGATAATGATCAAGAAGGGAAGGGGAAGAGACAATATTATTATTATTATTATTATTATTATTATTATTATTATTATTATTATTATTATTATTATTATTTTCATTAGCATCTTCTTTCAATTCTGTTTCCATATCTTGCCAAGTGTCTTTCTGACACCAAGGGCAGAGAAACATATTGTATGCATCGGTAGTCCATTAAAATAAAAACACCACGTTCTTCATTCAGAAAGTCATGTGATAGTGACGGTTATTATTATTATTATTATTATTATTATTATTATTATTATTATTATTATTATTATTATTATTATTATTATTATTATTATTATTA
>NC_069005.1:11995713-11996359 GCF_001194135.2 Octopus bimaculoides | reverse complement strand
CAGCAAACGCTACAATAACTCTGTTCTGTATTGTAATCCTAGACTTGAAAATAAAGCTGAAGTAAATGAGACTGGTTCAAGTCTGAAATAGGAAATAAAACATGCAATAACAATCAATAATCTCTCTTCCTATCTCCCCCCTCTCTCTCTCTCTCTCTCTCTCTCTCTCTCTCTCTCTCTTTCTTTCTCTCTCTCTCTCTTTCTCTCTTCATCTCCTTCTATCCCAAACATTTGTTCTTTCTTTAGGGCTTTCATCTATGGTATTTTTCTATCACGTATTATATATAGGTGTGTCTATATGTGTGTGTGTTTGTGTATTTATGTCTATATATATATATATACATACATACGTATCTGCGTGTGTGTGCCTGCGTGGGTGTGTCTATGTGCGTGTTTGTGTACATATAGGCAAAACACCCATCATTTAGGAGATTAGATTTGAATGAGTCCATATCTCTGTATTGTTCCAGTATGGTTTCTAGATCATGTGACGCTTTTAAGCGCCACGGAAAATATTTTATCTGGGTAGTAGTTGACCGAATGACCTGTTCACCGCAGCTAATATTGGTCCGCATAATGACAGCATCATGGTACGTCTTCATTGATAAAATATTATATATATATATATATATATATATATATATAT
>NC_069005.1:11994072-11995547 GCF_001194135.2 Octopus bimaculoides | reverse complement strand
TGTGTGTGTGTGTGTGTGTAATATACATATAATGACCACTTCATAGGTTATCTAATTCATCTGCTGCCAAGATAAAATTCTTCTTCCTTTAAGCTTAAAAGCTTTATACTTTTTATATTGATGCTCCAGCCATTTTGTTGGAGGATACTCTCCAAACCTACTCTGAAGTTTTATATGCGGTGTCATTGTTTTTTACTAAAGTGTTTACTGAACAATTTGCTCATTTCTAACCAGCTCTATTACGTCAACCGGATATAACCCTCCTTATCTTGACATTGGTTTCCAAGCCAAACATGTTTGCACCTAGGAATTTAGCGATGGTTAAAATAAGTTTATGTCACGTTTTAAGTTCAATCATATCGACTAAACTACCTCGTCGTCATAATTAATGTATTGTGTCTGTACCAGACACAATATATTCTGATATTCTATTGTGTTGTAATTGTAAGGAGTGAGTGAGGTCGATGATAACATCTTTAGACCAGGATTCCGATTCAAGTATTTACGTTCTGAATGAATTCCTCTATGCGGCCAATAAGATGTTGAAGTTTTCTCATGCTTCAGCAGTCGAAAAAATTCGGTACTAGTAAATTTATGGGGCTTATATATACTGTAGAAATCCCTATTTTCCTTACGGGAACTGGTAGAGCGTGCAACAAAATGTCATATTTCGTTCACTTGTGTCTCTTCGTTTGCAGCCTCTTTGAGACTGAATTTTTTTTTTATCCTTCCGGAGATGGTAGGAGTTCGAGAAAATATAATACCAGTCATACACTGGAGAGATAACAATCTAGGTAACTACAGACGCCTCATCAGAAAACTCCTTATGTAACCTTGACACTAATGAAAAAAAGAAATGTATTCTGCTCACCGTTGTTACTATTGTTAGCGATGATATTGATTATCTAATTAATTGCGACTTAATTAAAATCTACCGTTGTCATAACACAAATACACACATATAAATACATGTATATACATATACATTTACATGCATATATATATATATATATGTATATATATATATATATATATATATATATATATATATATATACATATACATAAATATGTGCGTGTATTGCATGTGCATATGAAGGAGACAGCTAGATGAATAGAAATGGAGACAGAGTCGAGACAGTGTATGGTGCAATATTGATATTAAAGTATTGATCAAACTGCATTCGCAATCACCTGCACGTTTAATACTTAAATCGAATTTTCAAGACACTCAGTTGCTGTACTTTCACTGTGTTCGATATCCCAGCTAGTTAACCTTTTGATTTTTATGGCATAAATGTCATTCTTACTCCACGTTTCACATTAAACGCATGCATTAACACAAACGCAACAAATATTGAGACAAATTCAGACACACACATACGCTCGCGCACACACACACACACACACACACACACACATAAACGTGCATACACGCCCACACATTATGTATATATATATATATATATATATATA
>NC_069005.1:11990633-11991327 GCF_001194135.2 Octopus bimaculoides | reverse complement strand
ATTATTATTATTATTATTATTATTATTATTATTATTATTATTATTATTATTATTATTATTATTATTATTACTATCATTATTATTGTTATCATCATCATCATTATTATTATCATTATTGAATGAGAGAGCAGCGCATACCATCAAATTGACACTGGGGCAAACTATACACAGCCCAATATACCCATTATGACTATCCGTCTGATAAGAATACACTAGCACATGCATTAAAACCATATGTGCGTGACATGGTGATATTATACGAAGATAAACATCACCTTGCAGTTAGAGGTCCCAGAATAAGGTTAGTTTTAGGATGTTGAACATAACACCCAGAGAAGAATTATTCAAACCCCAAAGAACTCCTCTCAATGCACGGCTATGATGCTTCCCTATTGCTTCTGTTCATGATCAGAGATGCACATATTGTCAGCCACTAAGGGATATGCTCAACTGGTTAAGGTCAAACAACTGACAAGCAAATCTGTGGTACTGAGCAGAATATTTGCTGTAGCCCCATCTCTTATGCCAAGACAAAACAATGTACACGATAACACTTCCAATCAGTTAAGATAAGAAGCCAAGGGAGCTACTGTCTGATATAGATATAGATATAGATATACATAACTGGATATATATTTATATAAATATATATATATAGAAACACATTGAATAACACGAATCATCTGAAAATTTA
>NC_069005.1:11988110-11989867 GCF_001194135.2 Octopus bimaculoides | reverse complement strand
ATATATATACGCAAATATATACATATGAATAAATGTATTATGCATTTACATAAATACTCCATACATGAACACAAACACACACACACACACACACACACACACACACATGTGTAAATATAGCGATATACATAAATATATTTCTTAAATTTGATTTGGATATCTAACGTGTTTCTATGTCATATACGCCACGTATACAGATAAGAATATTCTCTGAATGGGATCTGCAATGTGCTTCTAATTATCAGTACATATTAATGCACTTAGGATGTTGTCTATAACATGGTTATTACGAAACATGTCTAAGGCAGCGAGCTGGCAAAATTGTTAGCATGCAGGACGAAATACCAGTATTTCTCCCATCCTTATGTTCTGAGTTCAAATTCCGCCGAGGTCGACTTTCATCCTTTCTGAATAGGCTAAATAAGTACCAGTTGTGCACTAGGTTCCATGTACTCGACTAGCCCCCTCCCCCAAACTTCAGACCTTGTTCCCATTGTAGAAATCATTATTAAGCATGTCTCTATTACAACTTAATATGTATCTTCACTTCGAAGTATTCAGGAACATTGCCAAACTCTAATCAAAATGAAATGATACCTGTGTAGTCATTTCTATTTCAATGTCTATCATCAATTACACTGAATATCTAAACTGCTATTTCCTATTAAAATCATCATTGTTATTGTTTCGATGATTTCAATTCATTCTTCAAGAGTTATAGAATTATTTGTAGAGGCAAGTGTTCGATCCGATTGAAATGATTCAAACATCACGTCAAATATTTGGCCCAGTTCCTATCATAGAAACCATTATTATTAGCGTCGGGTAAACTTCGTCAGCGGCTTTCCATCCGAACTATTACGTTCTGAGTTCCAATTTCACCAAGGTGGATATTTACCTTTCAGTATTACGGGGGTGGCTTTAAGGTGGCGAGCTGGAAGAATCGTTAGCACGCTGGCCAAAAAAGCTTGGCGGTATTTCGTCCGTCTGTACGTTCTGAGTTCAAATTTCACTGGGGTCGACTTTCTTTTTCCATCCTTTCGGGGTCGATGAGCACTGTGGTCGATATAATCGACTTATACTCATCCCCCGGAATTGCCGACCTTGGCCAAAATTTGAAATCAATATTTTGGGTAGGCTAAAATAAATACCAGTTAGGTAGTAAAATTCCATTATTAGTATGTAACATTTAAGCATGAATTATGTAACATTTTAACATGAATTATGTAACATTTTAATTTCTAAACTTAACAAGTATATTCTAACTGTAACTTGGCCTCATCAAAAGACAGCAGAGCAGAGTATATAGTGAGTATCGAACGAAACATGACCGAGGATCTTCAGACAAATGCTAATGAAAATAATGGCTCTCAGGAAACGAAGCATCGCTATAATGTATCAATGTTTAACTCCATATATTCTCCGCCTTGTCTTTCACACAAACTGATACGCTTTCTCTCAATCTCTCTCGCTCTCTCTCGCTCTCTCTCTCTCTCTCTCACTCTCTCTCTCACTCTCTCTCACTCTCTTTCTCTCAGTTTCTCTCTTTGTTACTCTCACTGTCGGTCTGTCACTCTCTCTCCCTCTCTCTTTCTTTCTTTCATTATTTAGATGTAGTAGGTTACCAAACAAATACCTTCATTTTTTTTCTTCATAAAATCTCATTTTTACCAATGTTATTTAAATCAAAAGGAAAAAAACAGTTTTATCGTGGTGTTTTATGATTTTTTTTTGTAGCTTTGTCCTTCCTCTGCAGC
>NC_069005.1:11985018-11987878 GCF_001194135.2 Octopus bimaculoides | reverse complement strand
TATATATATATATATATATATATATATATATATATATATATATATATATATATGCATATATTAAGTATACATATTGAACGTGTATTGTAAGGAAATATATAGTGTTTGGAATAAGGACCAATAAATTAAACTACCTAAAGCCCATGAGCCTTTATTCTCTATGATTCAATATGCAAATATCGATATTTACATACATTACACACACACACGCACACACACGCACGCATACACACACACACGCACACGTACACAAACACATACACTCACGCACGCACACACATATATGTATTAGTGGAGTCTAGACTAGTTTGCACTGGCATCGCGTCGTATAAGCTGTAATTACGTTGTCGAACCAAATAGTATTATCCTGAAATCAGTTAATACATATGTTTCAGGTGTAACTCATGCATTTTTTTTACACACACACACACACACACGTATATATATATGTACGTATGTATGTATGTATGTATGTATGCACACACAAACACACACATACATAAATATATATACATATATGTATAAATGTATATACATATATACATATATATATAATATATAATATACATGAATATGCATATGTATATGTATATATATATATATATGTATATATATATATATATATATACATGCATATATAGATGCTATATGGTTGTATTCTTACCAGAGTGAACTATAATATACAAGAGTATATTATAACATTGGAAGATAAACGTCCAATCAATCGGTACTCCGGACATACTCTTTCTTTCCTCTCATGTTATACATGGCATGTCGGTCTTTGTTTTCCTTGCATGCATATATACATATAACTCTATGTATATGCATGTATATATATATATACATGTGTTCGTGTGTGTGTATTTATTATATGTATATATACATACAACTATATATATATATGCATATATGTATCCATATATCTGTACGCGCATTTACAAAGAGACGTAGATATAGATATCTATATATAGTGATGTAAATCTTATGAGTACTGTGTATGAAGTAAAACCTAGACGTAGTCATTGATATAAATAAATGCACACGATTATATATGTGCGTATGTGTGTGCATGCATATACACATAGAAAAAAAAACACACACACACACATATGCTCGCATTTATCACAGAGATTATGTGTATATGTATACTGACTCTGCCCTGTCCATGCCTAGAGTATATGTTCAATTAGTAAATTGAGTCATAGTTTTAAGCGATGTTTTCGTAGTAAATTACTTTTAGCTCTTTTGTTTTTCTTCCCTGAAAAGTATTATTAAAACATCAAAGGTTAATAAATTTATTTATTCAATTCTTTTCTCTTCCGTTACCCGCTTTCAAACTCATGTAAGGTATCCGTACTTATTATTATCATTATTATTATTATTATTATTATTATTATTATTATTATTATTATTATTATTATTATTATTATTATTATTATTATTATTATCTGTCTTAGTGACTCTGGTCTCCATATTGGTACCGTAACTTTCTTGATATCATTGTTCCCTTTTCCCCACTGTCTCTGTAGAATTTTGCTCTTTTGACAGTATGTGAAGCTTTCATTTATAACGTCTATCGATCGTCCTATTTCATAAACAAGTTTCTTAGCTTTTTATATAATATACAAGTATTTGTAGTAAACAAAGTTGTTTCAGAAACAAGAAACTCGTCTTCTGTTTTCATTTTACATTTTTTCCTTTTTCTTTTTTCTTTTTTCGTTTGTATTGTTTTGCTTTCGTTAATTTTTTTTTTTTCTGGTTGAGTTTTTGTCTGCTTTTCCTTATTTGCATCATTTCATGTGCATTATTTCTGTTTTTCACTCTCGTTTTGAGGGAGAGAAAAGATAAAATGACATGTGTCAATATAGAAGCAACCAATGAAGTTTGCATGTTGAATTTTATATAAGATCGTTTTAATAAATTTGCAAGTTCTATCTGCTTATCTGGCTTGATCAGTGGTTAATACTTCATGAAACAGCCGTTTTCTAAGACACAAAGCTATAAAATTCACTTCCAATTTATCAGTGGTTAATACTTCATGAAACAGCCGTTTTCTAAGACACAGAGCTATAAAATTCACTTCCAATTTAACTTCAAATAGCCGTAGAAATGTGACAGTGACTAAGTTGTAATTCTAGCGGGGAAAAGTTTGACACGTCATGAAATGAATTTAAGGTTAATTCAACAGTTTTCTATATTAATAACAGCTTATAAATAACACGATGTAGGTGCATTTATAAATAATAATAGCCAAAAGTATTATCTTCTATTACAAACTCGAATATCTTTTGAAATATAAATACTAAAACAAAACAGAAGACCAAAGTTCCTTCTGGAAGAATAGGCTCACAAAACCGGTTTCCCTGGATAGGATTCCGGTCCATAGCAGGATTACGCATTTTCGACAGCTGAGTGAACTGCAGCAGCGTGAAATGAAGGGTTTTCCACAGGAACACAACACATTGCCTAGTGCAGGGGTCAAAACCACAATCTTTCGATCTTGAGTGCAACACACTAAGCCGCGCGCCTCCACATGACATACACTAAAGAGAATGAAATAAACGATGTGCGATTGTATATCTTCACTGACCACAGCTATCAAATTATTTTTGCGTACCTCCTAGTATATACGCACACATATATATGTATAGTTGAATTATCTTTATATATATATATGAATGCGTATATATATCTTCTTAGAAGATCTGAAGAAGGAATTATAATTCAGAAATATCATCGGACTATACATAACCAAATTACAACAGATATATAGTCCATTTTTTGTTCTATAGTGCATTGCTGTACCATTCTAAACTTTGTATTCTTTATATATATATATATAAATATATATATATATATA
>NC_069005.1:11977865-11984886 GCF_001194135.2 Octopus bimaculoides | reverse complement strand
TCTATATGCATGTGTGTATATCTGTTAGTAGGCATGCATTATATATATACACGTGTGCCGGTATGTATTTTCAATGGCCAGCTTTGGACATACTGCACATTGTAACAAGCAACAGTGTTTAATACAAAATGCAGTGTATATGTGTATACAGATTGTAAACACTCACACACACATCACACACATTCCCTTTCTCTCTCTATCTCTCTCTCTCTCCCCTCTCTTTCTCTCTCTCTCTGTCCCCCCCTCTCTCTCTCTCTCTCACTAACCCTCATTTCCATTGTATGTCTGTTTGCCCATAGATTAAGGTTGTGGTTAGGGCAGTGGAGCCAATGTTTGAACCCGTTTCTCTGCATCAGTTGTATTTCATCGTACGTAGCAGTTTCAATGAGCTAAATAGCTGTTATATATTTAGGTCAGCCCTGATCGAACAGAGAGTAATCAAAGAATTACCTGTCGTACCTATGTCGTCTTGATTTCAGGAATAGACTGTTCGATACTACATCGTTCAATATTTTTCAAAAACCTTAAACTGCAATTTGAAGAGAATATGACTGCTCTTTCTTAAAAACAGTGATTGCTCAGCTTCCGTCTCTGATTTGAAATGTATAAAGGACAACGGAGCAAATGACTTCCAACAATGCGTTGCTGTCTGATTGTTGTTGTTATTGTAGTTCTCTCGTATTAGGTCAACCGAAACTAAACATGTCTATGATCAAGGGTGTAACCATAATCCTCATGTCTTTTGAGAAGTTGTTGGCACTCCGTCGCTTACGACATCAAGGGTTCCAGTCGATCCGATCAAACGAAACAGCCTGCTCGTGAAATTAACGTGCAAGTGGCTGAGCACTCCACAGACACGTGTACCCTTAACGTAGTTCTCGGGGATATTCAGCGTGACACAGTGTGACAAGGCTGGCCCCTCTTGAATTACAGGCACAACAGAAACAGGAAGTAAGAGTGAGAGAAAGTTGTGGTGTTTTCGCTCAATAAACACTCACAACGTCCGGTCTGGGAATCGAAATCGCGATCCTATGACCGTGCGTCTGCTGCCCTAACCACTGGGCCATTGCACCTCCACCTTTTGAGAAGTATACAGTAACTATATCCTCTTGATACTATATTGTATTTTGTTATTCACTATTTAATCCAGCTTTTCCTTAATTAAGGTGAAAATTTGACTGACATGTAACTACTATTTCTAGCAGGTTAACCATTTGCCTGTCCAAAGCATTTTCCATCAGTTTTCCCTAAATGTCCGTACTTGTTTGCAAACTTTTACTTTGCCGTTTTATCATACATTCTGTGTAATATAAAGCTTTCCTTTCATAAATCCCAAGTTACTCATGTGAGCAAGAGAAATATATCTTGTATATTATATATGGTTGATAGACAGGACAGACAAAGAGTTAATTAACTAGATGTTGGTTCCTTAACTGAAAGTGAAAGTGCTGAGATGAGACAAAAGTGAAAACTCAGACAAAGTGGATCACCGCATTTAATGCCGTTGTCCAATGTATTAGCCACTCTTCAATGGCCTCGTTCTTACTTTCTTATGTTTCTGTATGTTGGCAGGAAAGTAGATTAAATAGAAAGAATAAAATGAGGGCGATATCACACTTATTATGCATCGTCGTACATATATAAGATAGCTGTTTCCGTAGTTGGGGTTCTGTACTGAAATAGTCCATGCAAGGTCAACTAATAAAAGCAACGTTATAAAATGTGAGACGGCATCATCATCTCTCACTAAAAATGACAATATATGCTGCAGGGAAAGTGCCATATAGCAGAAAGAGAGAGAGAGAGAGAGAGAGAGAGAGAGAGAGAGAGAGAGAGAGAGAGAGAGAGAGAGAGAGAGAGAGAGAGAGAGATCTAATCTTTCTTATTAGCTATCCTATACTTTGCTACAGTTTAGTTTCCAAGATGAACATCGGTTGAACTGAGCTTACTTGTGTGATAGATTTTCAAAATTTGAATAGTGATTTTTTTTCAGCCCATCGCACTGTATAATACTAAATTAACAGGAAAAGATAAGCTGCAGTTTCATTTGAAATCCTAGTGGAAAGGTTGTACTCGATCTTGTTGTGAAGTAATACTGACATAAATATTGAGTTCAAATATTGATACAATGCCAGCAATTTCGGGAGAGGGGGTAAGTCGGTTACATCGACCCAAGAGTTCAACTGGTACTTTTTCGACTCCGAGAAAAGGAAAGCAAAATTGATCTCGGCAGAATTTGAACTCAGAACGTAAAGCCTGATAAAATGCTGCAAAAGCATTTTGCCCGGCATGGTAAAGATTCTGCCAGATCACCGACTTATCTATAATAAAAAAAGAAATACTGGAAAACAAGCAAGACAGCTTTTATAAGATTTTATTCATTCAAATGGAGCAAGTCTTAGAATTTAGAAGATTGTATATAATATTTAAATGTCTAAATATTTGAAATTAGTTCTTTACACGATTATAATTTCATGTATGGTTAATCTAATTTGCTAAAATGAAATATTTCTTTGTTTCCATATTTATATCTATAAAAATATTTTTCAAACTCACGAATCTGAAATAATAGGTGTCTGAAATAAGAGGTGATTAGACGGAAAAAATATTGTTTATAAGGTAATATCATTTATTGGATTATTAATTTAATTTTTGAAGACGAAAAATTTCTTTCTTTATAATTAAAATCAACACTAATAACTTGCAAGCATCAAGTCTGAAATAAGTGATTAAATATTTAAATATTGTTCATGCGGTTATATAATTAAGTGGATCATTAATTTAATTTTTATCGATGTAGCAATTATTATATAATTAAATCCACACCCATAGATTGCAAGTTTAGAGTTCGAAGTAATAAGGGGTTAAATGTTTAAGTATTACCAATAAGGTTAATATTGGCTGAACTATTAATTTCTTCATAAGACATGTAATTTGCATTGATACTCCCATCGACCTTATGCATCGATTGGTGTCATCTCCGATAGTCATCAAGTATTTTATTCTCCGATATGTTCATAGTATCGGGCTGTATTCAAGCTAGGATATTATGTCTTTAAGCTAAAAAAAAAAATGTCATTCCGCCAGTGACTTTGTGAATGTCAGCGTATTTAACATAAGTTTATAACTAAAAGATCCTAGTTCGAATTTAGATATTTAAAGTATGCCCATATCCATGAATAAATCACTATTAGAGATTATTCTGATTGAAGCATAAAGTAGAAATGGTTTTTCATATAGTTTCATCTCTAAACAAGAGATTCATATTATGAGCAACTATAATCATATCACATTTTGCTTGTTGGTTTAAAACAGACTTTATTTACTATCGTTACGATACCCTAGAACCAGAAACATATCTGAAATGAATTCTAGGGAATTGCTGTATTGCTAAGAATTGTGAAGTTGCTCATATGGCTGTGAAAAAAGAGAAAATGTGCGGTAGCAGAAATTATCGTAACAACACTAATCTCTATTTATAAGAAGTTTTCATTCGGCCAAAAACGGAACAATGGAATCCTGGTGCATGTCATATAAAATTTTCAGAGCTAAGTATCAGAATTTTCCGATTACATGTAAGTATTTGTTCAACTACTTATGTTCATAACAATTTATATAAGACGCTGGACTCTCTCAACTACATCGACTCAACAGCGACGTCGATCGCGTGAATTATCTGTTCACTGATATTAACGTGCTAAGTAGCTGAGCATTGCACATACATAACTATGTGGTAGTATCAGTGAAATACACGTGTGATAATGTTGTACCTTCATGGGTCATCCGATGACCTTTGGCACAGTTTCCATCGACCCAAATGAATGTAGAGCTAAGTGGAAGTATTAATGAAAAGCAAAAGAAACTACTAAAGCTCAACGGCGCTGGAGAACACTTAGATCTCAAGGTTTGTCTATTACAAATGATTTGAAAGTATATTGCTTGTGAGACCTGACGATAATTTCGCACTTAGTAACTGTTGTCAGCTCGAGTTAAGTCGAATGACTTACGAAAGAAGTATAATGAAATGACTCATTTATGGATCGGGAACGTATAGGAAACTATTTTTTTTTCGGAGATTACTTCGGAATATATATTTTGAAGATCATCATTGTTTCAATCCACTCCAGTACTCATATTTTTCCGAACTCGTATTCTCTTTCAATGAGTTTCTATGCGTTTCTATGTGTTTGTCATGGAATTTTTGTGAGAAAATTTACGAAGAAATGTTTGTTTTATACAAAGTATTATTTTACCGGTTACAGAGTTTTCTGTGAATAAAAGGAGAGAGTGAGAAAGAAGCATTTACACTAGTATATGACTGGTATCAGTCCCGAAAGGATTGATGGCAAAGATAACCTCGAGAGAACTTGAACTGTAGAGACCAAAAGTAAGTACCTCAAACATACATAATCCTGCGCTCTAACCAATTTCTGATTTGGCTACCTTATAAAGTACATAATGAAGGAAAATATAGTCAACTGCGGAGAGATTTGAACTCAAAACATACATAAAAACTGCTTGAAATGTTGTCCCAGGATCTAGAAAGTTTACTGTTTACATCCCTAACAATAATGTGGCAGTCCTGATTAGCACGAATCTTACTGTTATTTAGCCCCAAGAAACATCGTCTCTAGCTGGCTATGGACGAATGTTACTGTTGTATCGCAAACAAATCTACATATCTATCTACAACTGCAATAATAGGCAAGAGTCAAGGAAGCAGCCTTTAAGAGAGCAATTTTTTTAACTCGAGATCTTGAAATTTTCATTTAATATAATGTAAATTTTCACAGAGACTGAAATGAAGTGGCCAGCTGGCTAAAACGTTAGCATATTCGACGAAATATTTAGCGGTATTTTACTGACCCTTTACATTCAAAGTTCAAATAGCAGCCAAAGTCAACCTTGCCATTCAATTTTCGGAGCCAGTAAAATAAGTACCAGCTCAACGTAATCGTCTAAATGTAACCCTAAAACTGCTTTGCTTCTGCTAATATCTGAACAAAATAATTTTTGTATTTTTCGTTATAATTAGATAATTAGACACAAAATTTAAATGTTTTTTACGACATAAAAAGGTAAAGATATTTTTTCAAGATTCAAAATTGCGTCACTTAAAATGTCATTGCGCCCCAGATCTGATTCGTTCCTAATAATTTCATCAAAGCAGTTGGACGGTAGTCGGATTGAAATCATATCAGCTACTAGAAATAGAAAAGAATATCCATCAAGCTGTTCCATCTTTTAGAAAGAAAGGATATATTGCACAATGGGAACTTAGATCATCTGTGTCTCCGTACCTGGGAGAATTAACACGGTCTTTATCGTTTATATTAATTCTTTCAGATATAAAACTGCGGTCTTACTAGGGCACCGTCTATAAAAATATTTAGTTCAATCAACTGACCCCACTATTTATTTTTTTAGCCTGGTTCTTATTCTATTGGTATCTTTTGCCAAACCGCTAGCATACGATGATGTAAACACACGAACACTGGCTTTCAAGCAATGGTAGTGTACATACACAAGGACTCAAACACACAGACACACATACACAAACACGATAACCACCCACCGTTGCAGTCACAAGCACTGATAAATTAGATCGTCGAGTCGTTCGAGCGTCGGAGAAATCTCTTCGCGGGGTTTGCTTCGATTATAAGTGCTCTTAGATTAATTCCTACCGAACACAACTTGCGATTGAAATAATGGTTTCAAATTATGGTAGAGGGTGATCACTTTTTGAGAAGGAGGTGAGGTCAATTACATGATCTCCAGTACTTGATTAGTACGTATTTTATCGGCCTAGAAAGGATGAAAAGTGAAGTTGACCTCGGTGGAATTTGAACTCGGAACGTAAAGATAAATGAAATTCAGCAAAGCATTTTGCCCTGTGCTAACTGTTCTGCCAGCTTGATGCCTTAGTGATTGACAAATAGTATACCAGTCAAGTGCTATGGTCAGTTCATGTTTATCTTCCCCCTCTCTCATCCTTCCCTCTCTTTTTCTCTCTCTCTTTCTCTTTATTTCTAAGTCTTTCTATCCCAGGATCGGCTACGAGAAGGATCATAGAGAACAATTTATATAATCCTTCTTTTTCCAGAAGTGGAGTAGGGTCGAAAAAGGGTAAGACAACCATTGAAAAAATAACGTGCATTTGATCATCTCATGATTGACTGATGTAGCCGTTTTAGAGGGTTTTTTTTTTAGCACGATACAGCAAGAAGATATCTTTTCACACCCAACAATTTTGTTCTAAAAGTTTGTAACATGACATTGCTTTCAGGTGTCTTGTAACTTCAGCAATACCACTTTACGGCATCTCTCCGTCTACTAGACGTAGCAGCAAAATATCACTGAAACGACACTATACCATCTTTAGAAAGGAAGGATATATTGCACAATGGCAACTTAGATGTTTCGTGTCTCCCCGAATCAGGATAAATCCGAAATACAGAAAGAATAACGAATAATACAAAGAAAATAGCTTTAAATATTGAAAGAATGAGTAAATACTTCAGACGCTTGGCAAAGGAAAAAACGCGGTTGATTGGTAGACTAGATAGGGAGTCAGGTAACTTGCTTTGTGATGGGTAATTACGAGCCTTAAGTTTTGAATTGAAATCCCACCGAGGTTAACGTTTCCTTTTATCTTCCCAAAATAAAACAAATCAGTCCGGTAGTGAATTTTATCTTCTCCCAAGAAATCTTACAAAAGATTATTCTTTGTTTAATAATTTTGATTACTTAAACTTCAAATAATTTACAATATTTCTCTGCTGCAGTGCGTGGGTAAATATATAACAGTAACAGCGATTACAATATTAATCCAGTGATATAGTTAAAAAAATGTTTCATCTACGTAGGAGTAGCTATATGGTAAGAAGTTTGCTTCTCATCCAGATGGTTCCAAGTCCAGGCCCACAACATGGTACCTCGGGAAAGCCTTGAGAAACTAAAAGTAGCCCATCGTGTGTGTGTGTGGCTGTATGTGTGTGTGTGTGTGTGTGTGTGTGTGTGT
>NC_069005.1:11975263-11976903 GCF_001194135.2 Octopus bimaculoides | reverse complement strand
TATATATATATATATATATATGTGTGTGTGTGTGTGTATATGTGTGTGTGCACGTGTGTATGTTTCTGTCTGTCTGTCTATCTATCTTTATATGTATATATGCGTGTATAAGGGCATGTATGTGTGTTTTGTGTCTATGTTTGTCATCCACCACTGCTTCACAACACGTGTTGGTATGTTTCAGCAAAACAAAGCTATAGAATAAGTACTAGGCTTTAAACACATTAGTACCAGGGGCGGTGCTGCAGCATGGCTGCAGTTTAATGACTGTAAGAAGTAAAAGAAAGATAGGTTGTCCTACAAATCCTGTTTCTCAATGAGCAATGAAACTAAAGTTTTTCCGCAATCAGCCAACTAACAGTGACCATTTGCTGTCATATTTCGATTAAATTTCACCAAATTTTACAAATAATGAAAATACATGTTATTATGAGCTTATGAAAAACATGATGCTTGTTCTTGGACTACATTTGATCCAAAGGACTGAAGAGTTTCTAAACAAGAACAAAACAGCCGCTTAACATTTTCCTGATTCTGTCACCATGTCGACCAAAATAATGCTAACAAAATGAAATAATTCTATTGCTGTTGCTTCAGCACAGGTCAGTCCTGAGGTAACAGAATGGATTGAAGACTATGACCACCACTTATGTTTGTTAACTATTATATGTATGGAAAATAAATTATTTGGAAGTTATAAACACTTCAGGAATCATGTTGGTTTGAGCAACCAAAAATTTCGATTATTTAGGAAAGTCGATAAAAAGAGTACCGTGAACTTCCCGAAAGATTTGGTAAATTTAACGTTTCGGACAATATTCTTCTTCAAATATGATATGAGAGCGGATAAATTTATGAAAGACAAGAAAGTTTTATATCCTCGAAGTCAAAAATTTATAGCTGCAAAATTTATTAGCCTATTTTCACCAGAATTACACCAGTGGCAAATAAACATGTTATTTTAAGTTAAAAGGATTCTACATAAATCAATAATTAGGGTGTATATTTATGAATAATTCATTCACATGATGCTTGGTGTTAAACACAATTAGCATCTTATGCTAATTTCCAAATCTAAAAATATATATGTTTTAATATGCATATATACAAAATACAGACTGATATAGTAAACAAAAAGAAATACGTACGGTACTAATTCCAAACTGAGGAGAAATAATAATTTTGAAATTACTATGCTTCGGCAGTTAAGTTTTCATGGTCTCTCTAATATTCAAAATGTTTCTGAGCAAAATGCAGACTTTTACTTATATAGAATTCATATGATCTAAGAGGTGTTACATAAATAAGTTATGGTAAGTCCCTATTAGAAAAATATTTAAGTGTATTTCGGTCTCTAGCAGTAAATAAGTAAAAAAAATGGTCTTACCTTTATTCTTTATGTTGCGCTACTACAAGTGACAGGAGATATTTCAAATTAGATGTACCAATATATTTCCACATATGCGTGTATGTATATGCATTTATATGTATATATAAAAACATGTATACATAAAGCATACCTATATGCATATATACAAACATATTCACATATACTTTAATACATATACGTGTATATACTTGGATTTATATATACATATATAAACACACACACATATGTATATATATATATATATATATAT
>NC_069005.1:11970362-11974472 GCF_001194135.2 Octopus bimaculoides | reverse complement strand
TATATATATATATATATACATATATACATACATATATGCATACATACATATATGCATACATATATATATACATACATATATGCATACATATATATATACATATATACACATATACATACATAAATTCATGCATACATAGATACATGCATACTAGTGCCTGTTTGTGCGGGTGTGCTTGTACGTCCGTATATCATAGAATTAATTTTAATTTGTAACCCCAACTTGAAGCTTCTTTCATGTAAATATCAACACTACACACCGTGACGTCGATATGCTGTGGAAGAAGCTATTAACTCTATATTTATCGAAGTTTCTTTGAGATGAAGATACACCAGTGAATCAAATATGCCATTTGGAATAAATATATCAGAAAAACTTCTTCTGACATCGGCAAAGTCAACAGAAGCTCCAACGTCATTAGTAGAATTTCAAATATTCATGAGAACGAAATGATTGCGACACTTCCCCACTCCTCCTCTTCATCTCTTTTCTTCTTATACTCCTCCCACTACATCTGTCACCATTGCTGCTACTTCTACTATTGCTCCTGTCGCTGCTTCTGCTTATAATAATAATAATAATAATAATAATAATAATAATAATAATAATAATAATAGTAGTAGTAATAATAATAATAATAATGAAAATAAGAAGAAGAATGGAACGTGTGAAGAAGTCTGGCGCCATCAAAGATTATGTAAAGAAAGAAAAATTTAAAAAAAGCAAAGAACACGAAAAAGAAATATCATGGAAGGGAAAAATCTACGGTCAGTTTGCAACTGATTTGAAATCCAATACAGACGCAGAAGAATGGTGGCTAAGGACGAGGAGTGATTTGAAATAGAGACAAAAGCATTAATATGTGCAGTACAAGAACAAGTGTTATGGACTAACTACGTGAAGTGCAGAATCGACAACACTACTGATAGCGACACATACAGAATGTGTGGTGAGAGGGGTGAGACGGTATGGCACATCGTTAGCGAATGCCTGAAATTGGCACAACGAGATTACAAAAGACGACCTGAGAATATGGCAAGAATGATCTAGTGGAAGCTCTGAAAATAACGGCCTAGAAAGAGGGAAGACGTGGTATAAGCAAATCTCAGGAGTCGCCGATAATAAAGATTGCAAAATACTAGGTCCTGGTGGTACCAGGACCTAGCCATTGAACTACAGAGACCATGGAAAGTGTGGGTAAAATGTATTCCAGTAGTTACGGGTGCATTAGGAAATATCCTTAAAGATTTGAACAGATGGATAGAGCAAATAGGCATAAAACCCAGTTTAGTACAGTTCCAGAAAACAGTGTTATTAGGGACAGCTAGGACACTTAGGAGGGTTCTTGGCCTCTAAGTTTACTTGTTGCAGCCTGACGTTAGGAATTTTCCTCTAATTTGTCGTGTGTTTATGAATAATAGCAATAATAATGATAATCGTTTTCCTTTATAAAATAGACCTCTGTGTGTGTATTCGCTTTTCATGCGAAAATGGCAGTGCGAATTGCTTCCATACTTGAGATTCCCGAATAGTTTGGTCTCAGATAAATAATAGGGTATTCAGAAGAAAATATTTAATAAGTTCACAAATTCAAGAGTTCGGTACAAGATAGTTTTTAAACGAACTTTATTTATACGATTTTTTCATTCATTGTTTGCAATGTTCTCTCTGTCTCACACCCACAGCTTAGTCACACACGCACTCATAGCAAGAGAGACAAATTATGACATCACAGACTTTGCTGAAATTGTGAATGAATATGAATACCTAAACTTCTCCCAGAACAACGCTGTGCATATGATAACATTTTTCGTTTACTATTATTATTATTATTATTATTATTATTATTATTATTATTATTATTATTATTATTATTATGAATTCAGAATTGATTTCTCAAGTGAAGAATAAATTGAATTTAGAATAACAAATTTCTACACAACATGTTTTGCTTTTTTCTTCCAATTATATAAACAGCCCATTTTATTTCCAGGCAACACCGGGTGACTCTGCTAGTAGTAGTAGTAGTAGTAGTAGTAGTAGTAGTAGTAGTAGTAGTAGTAGTAGTAGTAGTACGCAGGAATCTCAGTTGTGCATGGATTGATTATAAAAAGGCCTTCGACAGCACACCGCATTCATGGATCTTGAAATCTCTGGATAACCTCAAAATTTCTCCTGTGATTTCAAGCTTCCTGAAGCACAACATGTCAATACGAATCTCCAATTATACCACTCTAATGAAGTACTGACCACAAAAAATATTAATATCAACTGTGGCATTTCCCAAGGTGACTCGCTTTTACCTTTGATGTTCTGTTTAGCCTTAATACCCTTTACAAGTGAATTCAACAGAACACCGTATGGATATAAAATTGGCGACAAGAAAATAAGTCATTAATTTTAAATAGATGACTCAAAACTCTATGGCAAAGATGATAATAAGCTTGAAGGACTGTTACGTACTGTGAAAGCATTCAGTGATGACATTGGGATGGAATTTTATCTTGATAAATGTACCAAGGCCACTTTCCAGAAAGGAGAACTGAAGACACAGTTATAAAAGAAGTCGAGCAGGAACAAACTTACAAATACATCGGAATAAACGTGGGCTCTGGCATTCATTATGTAATTATAAAAGAGAAGATCAGGAAGGATTGTTACAGGAGAGTTCGAGCAGTCCTAAAATGCATGTAACACGGTGTTAGCTATAAATTCCTTAGCAGTTCCGGTTGTTATTTACAGTTTCGATGTGTTGAACTGAAATATGAGCAAAATAAGGAAGATTGACAGGAAAATCCGTAGCCTGCTGACTTGCAAAAAGATGCACCACCCAAAGGCAGAAGCAGATCATCTTTACCTACCCAGAGGTCAAGGAGGTAGAGGCTTGATCCAATTTGAAATATCCAACAAAGCTACCGCAAATGGACTGCCAAAATATCTTGAAACATCTAACGACTGGATGTTAAAAATCATTGAAAACCATGAAGGACGTAAGAAGTTTCATTCTGTTATGAAGGGGAACAAAGAATTTTCAAATGAGTTTATACATAATATCTAGGTTGAACAACATGAGAGAAGTGCGGTAACTGTAGTTGCGAAGAAGGTGAAATCAATAGCAAAGCAAAATGCGCTTGAACAAAATGGCTGATAGGTGGAAACAAAACTCCTTTATGGCAAATATATGGCCCATAGCAAACAAGATGATGGAGATCAGAAGCACAGCCATCAGTGGCCTCGGAGCTCAGGGCTAAAGGCAGAGAGTGAAGGCTTTATCTTGGCTGCCTAATATCAGAGCTTATTGACCCGAAGTGATCAAGGCAAGGTGATGAAAAATAGTTTAGACCCAAAGAGCCGATACTGCAGCAATGGGACTGGAACAGTTGACCAGCTAATCTCTGGATGTAAGGTTTTAGCACCTGTAGAGTACAAATCAAGACATGAGAGAGTTGGACAATACCTACATTGGATAATGTAATGTGTCGACATTATAAAATCAAAACTCCTGACAAATGGTACAAGCACCACCCTGAGGCTGTAACTCAGAGAGAAAATGTAACTATTCGTTGGGTCTTCCCAGAATGTACAGATCGGCCCATCAAGGTAAATAAACCAGATATTGTTGTGAAAGACAAAAGCAATAAAGTCTGTTTATTGATCGACATGAGCATACCCTGTGACCATAATCTTCCTAATCGAAAAGAAGTGGCATCTCAAGACGGTTACAATACCAGTGATTGTCGGAGTACTTGGAATGATCAAAAATGGAACTGAAAATTATTTAAGAATGATCCCTGGCTTACCAGCCATGCAGAAAGTGCAAAATATTGTCTTAACTAGTACATCATACGTATTGAGTAAAGCATTGTTGCTGTAAATTTTCTTTCCTTTTGCCCTCCTTATTTTATTTGTTTATTTTTCTATTTTTTATTTTTTCCTTTTTCTCCCCGACTTCCCCTTTTTCTCTGCCACATGACTCTGTAAATGAGCAATCTAGTGTGTTTATTTTAATAGGCTACCAATGTATGCAGTGCATTTCTCTGCGCTAGGTGTCAGGAAGACACTCGACAAGAAATGGAAACAGAACTGAAAGAAGATGCTTTTGAAAATGAT
>NC_069005.1:11965663-11970193 GCF_001194135.2 Octopus bimaculoides | reverse complement strand
AAAACCCCATATGACACTCACCTCCGCCACTCTAGCAACTAAGATTTTTATCTTACTCCACGATTCCGATTGGATTTTCTGTTGTCTGTCGATCTCGAGATATAGTTCCACGAGCATCATAACGTTATTGCATGCTATCTGTTATCTCTGCGTTCAAGATTTATTTGCTTTATGTCACATAGAAGTTACAGACATGTAAACAGAGGGGCATCGATAAGAGAATCAAAACGATACACACACACACACACACACACACGTACGCACACACGACGCACAATTCACATACAGACACACAACACACACTCACATAAAGACACACGCACACATATTAATTATTATTTTGAAGCCAATTTATGAGAAAATCAATTATTCTGTAACCTGGAGAATGAATACATTTTGGAGAATGAATACATTTTGGAGAATGAATACATTTTGGAGAATGCATATTATTTTACTTTTACCAGAGAAATGGTCATAGTGAATTGGAAGTTTTGGTCAGGTAGTTTAGTCCGACGAAAACCAAGCGGCCGAATCTTCGAAGACATCGTCACCACTTTTCCTGTAAAAGTATTATATTACATTATATTACATTATATTATATATATATTCACTCATATGTCATTCGTCGCCAAGAGGCATTGGGGGAAGGCTCTTTCCCACATTAGTCTATATTGGGATTGAATTTGAGCTCAGACTTGAAACCATATATTTGCAACGCCAACTTCTTAACCGCAAACCCAAGCCTGCATGTCTATGATTAGTGCTTCTTAATCTTTCTTATGCTGAAACAGAATATGAAAATAGAAAGTGTAAGATGATATTGAATCTTGCCGATACATAATAATTCCGGATGTCAACACAGGAGCGTTGTCTGAATTCTTCCATATTCATCAAGGAATATAATTACATGTCTTCGAACGCAGTGGATATATTGTCACATCTTATTTAGCCAATCATGTATTTCGGAATATACAACACAATAGACGTATAAATACTGAGAATTACTGTTCAGTTGTTTAGAGTCATAACTGCAGCTTGACTGATAATGTCAAATTACATATAGCGGAAAAGTTATCGTTTCGTATTTGCTTTCAAATCTAGAAAAAGGTAATAATAACGTAGTCGTTCCAAGATACAAGATATAAAGATTGCAAGATATATACAAGATATATTGTATGCATGCAAGATAAAGGGTAAATTAGTAAATTTTACAAACCAAATCACAAGTATAATTACGACCGATGTTGTTATAAAATCCAAACTCTGTTAAAAGAGAAAAAATTACGAGAGCCAATCCATATCTTTTACTTAAAGTTAAACATGTGAACGACACCAAAATGATTTACATATATATATGTGTGTGTGTCTGTGCGCATGAGCCCTGGCGTGTGTCCGTATCACCTTGAGCTTCATTGGAGCTCTACGGTTTTACGGGTGTATATATATATATATATATATATATATACATACACACAGACACTATTACCATCGGAAAGAGCATAAACATATGCAAGAAATGAAGAAAGGAGTTTGAGGGGAAATAACTTCTATGCTGGAGTGAAGCCAGCTTGTTCTTTATCTATCTCCTTAATTTCTTGGAGATTTTAGATATAATTATACTAATGTGTCCATCTATTCTAATTCAGTTAAATTCTATGTCTTTGTGCAGCTGAGGATAGCTCTGCATTTTTAAATTGATGTAATGATTTCATTGTTTAATTAAATGGAGTTGCATGAAACGATCTTGGACTATTCCTGCAACGGAACATTCTCAATAACAGCACTTCAAAATGCGATGGACGCTTGATTTCAAAATACATATCTCAAGACTCGCTATGTCGGCTCAAAGCTTTTAGTAGATTATATTTTGCGTCTCATTGCTCGACATTACTCCTAGCGTACACCCGGAAAGTTTCTTGCGGACGTAGAAAACAGTTCTAATTCAAAGTTAATTTCCTTCAAATGACTGCAAGTTGCATATGTGGATTTATTTGAAACTTCCTTCTAAACAATATTTACACTTCGAGTGTGTTTTCAAACATGCAGTGGAAATTTAACGCCAAATCATTTGACCAAAGTTTTATCTGACTCCTTTCATTTCTTTTCATGGGTTAAATCTGACAATAAACGAAAACTTTCGGAGGAAGGGCTGAGTTGATTGCATGGACCCCAGTACTTCTGGTACTTATTTTATCGACCTCAAAAGGATGAAAGGCATAGTCGACTCCCGAGGCATTTAAACTGAGACTGTAAAGTCGGAAGAAATACTGCTAAGCATTTTTCCAATGCGATAATGATTCTGCCAGTTTACCAATTTATTCTTAAGAAATAGCGGTTTGAAATTTTGGCACGAGCCCAACAATTTTAGAGGAAGAGCAATTTAATTACATAGACTCTACTGTTCAACTGGTGCTTGTTTCATCGCCCTCGAAAGTATGAAAGGCAAAGTCGACCTCGGTGGAATTTGAACTCAGTACGTAAAGTCGGAAGAAATGTCTAACAATCCTATCTCGAGGATTTATTCATAAGAAATATTGATTCCAAATGTTGGCACAAGGCCAGCATTCATAAGAAATACTGTAATAAATAAATAGTGAAAGGACTTTAAAATGTCTCATGCCTTATAGAGTCTATATAAGTTTGATGACTTCTAAAGCATGCTTTATAAGATTTTTTGAATAATAAAAAATAAGTGGAGAAAATTTACTATTTTTGCACTACATGATTTTTTTTCTCACTTCATTTAAATTATATTTTCTAAAGCAATATTGAAGTAACAGCGAAATCAGCGTTACATAGACCGGCGGCTGTGACGTAGAAGTGAGTCTAAGCTTTAAAGACGAAGTCATAAAAAAGCTGAAGTTATCAAAATGTGATTGAAAGCTGAAAAAAAAAAAACAACAGCGGCTTTTGGGAAAATGCGGTGTGAAAATGTACAAGAGGAGCAGAATTTTTTTTTAAATACATTATTATCTGAAATTTTTTTAAAGAAGATTGAATTTAGAATGTTTGTTGTTCATATAGATACACATACCATACTGTCACTATGTATAAGTAGCACATCCGCATACAGACATATATACACAGGCAATGTCAAAGTCTCATTTCAGCTGTGCTAGCATAAACAGTGCAGAGAAGAATACACATAACCGCATACACGCACACACACACACATATGAGTGTGTGAGTGTGGCAGTAGGTGAGATGTGTATATCATATATATATATATATATCTGTGTGTGTACGTGTGTATGCATGTATATATGTGTATATACTTAAATGTTCATATGTGTGCGAGAGTGTATAGTATATTACTCTTTTTTAAGAATGGTATTGATATTGACTTCGAATTCTCGGTCAACTAAACCATCATCGGACTGCCAATTCTATTCTTGTTAAAGAAGAGTAGAGCTCTATAAAAAATATTCAGTAATCCTTCAGTTTAGTTTAAAATTTACTTCGCATTACAACTTAGCATAAAAGCGTTTGAGGGAGAACATTCGACGAAAGCGACCGGATCTGCGGGGCGCGAAGAATTAGATTCTTTACCACGACGATGCACCGTCACCGATCTCTTCTCGCCAAAAACAACATGGTATCGCCTTCGCACCCTCTCTCTTCGCCAGATTTAGCACCTGCAGACTTCCATCTCTTCTCCAAGATAGACAGACAGACATACAGACAGACAGATTGATAGATAGACATATATATGTACATACACACACACGAGTGACAAAGTAAAACATCCCTAGGAACGCCAGCTGTATGAAAACCCAATACTAAATTCGTAAAGTAGCGATGTGGGCGATAGCAGACAAATGTAGCGATCCAATAAAGTTCAATTAATATTACAGATATTTTCCAAATGAGTCCTGGAGAAAAATCACAAGAAAGCAACACCCTAGTTATACAGAGAGAGAGGGGGGAGATAGAGAAGAGGGAGCGGCAAAGGAAGAGAGAAAGAGAGTGAGGTTTTTTTCATATTTTAACATGTTTCTGCTTCTACTGTGATAGTAATTTCAATCTGTTTATTGCAAATATTTACTCATACTACTTTATATTTCGGGTTTTTGATACAAGGGTTTTGCAGTGGATGTGATTGAGTACGAACTGTCCATGATCTGCTCTGCTGACTAATAATCAATCGAGTCGGTTAATGGTAAGTTTTAAAGTGAAAACAAATAATAATAATAATAATAATAATAGTAATAATAATAATAATAATAATAATAATGATGATGATGATGATAATAAATACCGGATAATGTTCAGAGCAGAGGGAAACACTACTTATATAAAAATACATTAGGAAACAGTTTCTGTCATTAATCAGTTGGTTCCGACTTAACGAATGCATGGCTCGCTTTGCCAACATGTGGTTTCGCCTGTGGTTATAGAATAAGTGTTTTGGTCTATAATCTCAGGGACGACTAAGGCCTAGTTGCTCATTCGGTGAATTTGGTTGACGAACATTGCATGGGTGCTCGTGGATACATTGATAAGTACATATGTATGTATGTATATATGCAT
>NC_069005.1:11962769-11965653 GCF_001194135.2 Octopus bimaculoides | reverse complement strand
ATATATATATATATATACACAAATATATACGTACATACACATACATAGATATGTAACTTATATACATACATACATATATACGTGTGGGGACGTGTATGCGTGTGTGAGTGTGTGCGTGCATATATGTGCATGATATATGTGTGTCTGTGTTTATGTTTGTGCTAACCACTACTTGACAACCGGTGCTGGCTTTTTTCCGTCCCCATGACATCAATGGTCCGACAAATGAGCCAGATAAAATAAATACCAAGCCTAAAACGAAAGAAATACATGGGTGCGGGAGCGATTTTTCTGACTAAACCTCTCATGGTGGTACTGCAACATGGTCGCAATCCAATGACTGAAACAAAAGATATGGCCCTTACCACGAAGCTATTGCAATACAAGTGTGTTTGAACCTGAACCGTCCGCTCTTTCCCTTGTTGACTCATATACTATCAGTTTTGGTTTAAAGTAAATCGCAATCTCGAAAATCGGATAATGAGTTTAGCATATGATCAATAATGTTTATAGTATGCATGCAAGATATAGACTATTTATAATTATTTGGCGCTATAATTATATTAGTTCACGATTTATGTTTTTGATCTCATAAACGTTGAAAGGTAGAAAATATCGAATTTTAATCAATGACTTTTTTTCTATTTAATATTTAGTGTTTTTATTCTGGTTTTTCTTTCTTTTTGGTTCTGAAGTGGATGAAAGCCTACCTTGATTTATTTAGATATTTTATGTCTGACTATCATCTGATTTGATCTGATTGATTGATTGGTAAATAGTGTGAGATTGATCATACCAATATATTATATTATTAAAACGACCAGATTCGATGGATTTTGAATGAAAGTTATTTTGATTTGCTTTTCATCTTTTGCTTGTTTCAGGCATTGGGTTGCAGGCAAGCTGGGACACCACCTTGAAGGATTTATATCAAACACATCGCCCACAGTACTTACGTTTTTGTTTTCCATTTTAACTCAGGTACTTATGCTATCGGTTTCTTTTGCCGAATAGCTAAGTTGCGAGTATGTAAACAAACGAACACTGTTTCTCAATTGATGTTGATGTAGTGAGGTAGAAGGCCATGTATTTGAGAGAATGTGATCAAGATGATTGGCATGCATCTACGCTTGCTTTGTCCTTTCCTTATGAGATGGTGTAGTCCTGTTGGTAGACATTCGGTTTTCAGTTGTGTACCCTGTGTATGCAGGGCTTCCCAACTTTTTCCAAAATCTCTGTGTAGGCTGTCGTGTTGACTCTTTCTTAATTCGTGTGAAAACAAGGAAGGACGTATAACATTTCTCTCGTTGCTGACGACTCCAGAACCATCACAGTTGCTGGGAACCTAGTATGCATGACCGTCAGAACCTCATTCGGGCCTCTACCGTTTGGTCCTGATTGAAGTTCTCATCAGATAAAAACCAAGGCATCCCAATATCTAGTTGTTTGAACTTGCTTAACCAGAACCTCACACAAGTCGAACGATTCTCTTGGCATATCCCACTAAAACTGACCAATCGGTTTCACATACAAATCTCTTACAAAACTCTTGTGATGGTACCCTTTGAAAACTTGAGGCCATTTGCAATGATTTTGGTTTCAATGGATTTCATTGGCTTATTTCTTGGATTTGTTCTACAAAGTTATGTGTTCTGATAGTATTAAGACAATGAATAAGCGTGTCGCATTTAGCTACTAATGTTTGATCCGGATCATTAGCTTCTAACTCCTTTCGAATTTGATAACGAAGGAGTGGGTAACTTTCAAGGAAGCGATCTATCTCTGTGTCACTATGCTGCGCTTTTAACTCAAACGCTTACAGCGTGACTTTTCATTTGCCGAGACAACCTGGTGTACATATGAGTGATTTTTATGAGATTTGGTTAGAGGAAAAAATGATTTAAATAATAAAGTAGTGTTTTCTGAGAGGCTTGATTTGACGACAGCCCAACATTTTTAATACCAGTAATTTTCGTCACGCTAATAATTATTATTACTGTTGATAAAGTTTCTGGAAGAATTTCCTATCAGTCAATCACCACCACACACTGGCGCACAAGCAGTGAGTTAAAAGCCAAACAACTTGATGAGTTTTATATCTAGGCAGTATAAAAGCTAACCGAAAAGCCTGTCGGCATTTCAATGAGTTAAAGCAGCAATTTGAGCTCCTTTGACCTGTCATCAAATCAACCATCTAAGAAAACACGTAATCATTTCTTCCTTTTTTCATTTTTCTATTCTTCTTTCTGTAACCAAACCCCAAAACACACTTATATATATATATATATATATATATATATATATATATATATATATATATATATATATATATATATATATACACACACATATATATAAATATATAAATATGGAGGGATCTATACGACGAGCTTCTTTCAGTTTCCGACTTACATATATTATTTGCATTTTGATAATCCTTTCGGTGAATGGGCGTTGACTACAGCAGTCAGTGATAAACGAAATCCTTTTGCTAGTACTAATATTCGCCTCCCTTTTTGTAACCTTGGTTACTAAAGTACTTTTAACGCGCATCCGCATGATGCGTATTATGAGATGTGTGCATTTTTTCACACTTGCGTGAATGTGTTTGTGTGTGTGAGGTTTTTTTTCCCCAATGCTTTCTTACAGAATCGTTTTGAAATCCATTTTCCCTTCTTATATCGATCTTCATTGTGAATTAAGACTCGTTTCTGCTCTATACGTAAATGTGTGTCGTGTGTACAGTAAGAATCTTTTCTAAATGAATAAAAACATAGCTTAATTTAATACAACATACGAGGAGAAAGATAAGTGCACGTTCTAACACATGCGTTTACCCACATACACGTACTTTATGTATATAAGTATATATGAATATATATAT
>NC_069005.1:11957313-11962004 GCF_001194135.2 Octopus bimaculoides | reverse complement strand
TAGAACATAATAAGAAAATGAAGTAGTCTTCACCTAAAAGTCGCAGTGATGTGAAACTCAAGTGACGAAATACACAAGTAAATATATGTATGCATACATTCATATATATATATATATATATATATATATACGAGTGTATGCATACATGCGTGTATGCGCACATATACATACACACAGACAAACAAACATATACATATATACTTATATGTTTCCAATTGATATGTCATCACGATCAATGTAATTCTTAGAATGAGTGAAATTATAGCTGTAGAATATAGTATGAAAAAAATAATCAATGTCAATACTGCTGGTGTTTTCTTAGTGTGTGGCAACAATTCTACGATAGGACAATATCGCCTGAGTATTTCAATAATGTTTTTTGTCTGTGTATATATGCTTTTATGCTCCTGTGAGTCATTGTATTTATACAAAACCACTTTGAATATCGGGCTACACAGTAACAATTACATCAGCGGGTAGTCGTGTAATAATACATGTAAATAGGTTATGAAGTGTCGTTTACAAATTCTAATAATTCTATTGATAATGGATTCTAATATAAGAATAGGGCTAACCAGTTGGTAGTTTTTGGTTATCTCAACTCCATCACCCCACGTTTTATGCAAAATATCGGTACTTTTGGTTTCTCCCTCAAAAACATTTTTTAACCTTCAAAAAAAACAAAAAAAAACAATGAAAGGTGAAACGATGAAACCTCATATTGAATCTGATAGTGTTTCTTTTCATAACGCAAGGCGGCGAGCTAGCAGAAACGTTAGCAAGCCGGGCGAAAAGCTTAGCTGTGTTTCGTCTGTCTTTACGTTCTGAGTTCAAATTCCGCTGAGGTCGACATTGCCTTTCATCCTTTCGAGGTTGATAAATTAAGTACCAGTTACGTACTGGGGTCGATCTAACCGACTGGCCCCCTCTCCAAAAATTTCGGGTCTTGTACCTAGAGTAGAAAATAATGGTTTTATAACAAATCATACAAAACTGAAAAAATCAAACATCTTACTGAATCTAATAATATTTTTATAACAAACCATACCATGCCTATTGAAGAGGCCAAACGTCTACAATGTGTTGAAGTATTGAATCAAAAGGATTGCTTTTAATCCAATCTCTTGTGACATACATAAACTAAATTTTTTAGTGGGGAGATAACCCAGTTTTTTAATGGTAATTTTTTAATGGGTGTGAGATAACCAAAAAGTACCAGCCATTTTGTAGGGATATGTAAGTCGATCGTAACTGACTTTGTGAAGGTTTGATTTCGCTGAATGGTTAGTGTAGCATACAAACACAGTGCATTATTTCTTCCGGATCATTACGTTCTAAGTTCAAATCCAGCAGATGACAACTCTGATTTTTATCGCTTCGTGTTCAATAAAAATAAGTACCATTTAAGATCTGGTATAGATTACACCGACTAACTTTTCTCTTACACTTTTCAGTCCTCGTGCTTATATTACAATTTAATTTTTTCCGGTTTGTTGCGTTCTGACATCAAATTCCTTACTTTTCATCGCTTTGGGTAAATGAAATAAAGTACTGGCGCAGAACAGTGGATTTCGCAAAATTCCTAGTGCTTTAGAAAACCATCTATTTGCAATATCTGTCAGCGGTGAGCTGACAGAATCGTTGGTAATTCGTGAAACATTCTTAGTAGTATTTCGTCGGTCGTCACGTTGTGAGTTCGCTTTTCACCGGGATCGACTTTGCGTTTCATCCTTCCAGAGTCGATAAAATAAGTACCAGTTGAGCACTGGGGTCGATGTAATCGCTTTATCCCTTCATCGACATTGCTGAGTTTGCATCAGAGTTTGAAATCAATATTTGAGCAGATTTGAAATTAATATTTGAGCGTCATTTTTGCCTCTTATTCACCAACGGGGCCGATAAAATAAAGTACCAGAACAAGAACACTGAATAAGCAGAAACTTTAGCTCGTTGAACAAAATATCTTATGGTGTTCGTTACAGATCCTTACGTTCTTAGTTCATCTGTGACGTCACTGGTATCAAATCGAAGTGACCTGTGCCTTTGCTTTGGACAACATTCGTGACGCGTGAGTACCAAGGATGTAATAGCTGGAGTGGAAAAGGGATGCTTCCATACAGCGGTAGTACTTTATTAATCAACCACAAGAGGATGGACGGTAAGCTGACCTTTGTGGGATTTGAACTCACTAAATAACGTACCAGAATAAATAACGTAGTGCAATTTATTCGCCGCTCAAGCACTTCAAAGTAATATTTCATCTATATTTGAAATGTTAACAGAGAATTTTGTTTGAACAGTTATCAGACTCACAGTAAAATGCATATCAACTTAATCTCATGTTTGGGATTAAGCTAAGCTACGCTATAATCCAGTGACTTCTGGATAGAGAAGTGGTGTATAAAAAGAAATTAACGATGTATACAATTCTGATCCAGAAATGCTAATTGTTAAAATAACTCTTGTTCTTGTCTTTGAAACTTTCAGAGACGCTGGATGCTCTGGCATTGTAGTATCGCAAGATCTATCACAGTTTATATAATTGGCTTCAGCAAACATGTGCTAGGCATTAAAACAGACGGAGAATTAAAGACGGGCATTCATCTCTCTCTCTCTCTCTCTCTCTCTCTCTCTCTCTCTCATATATATATATATATATATATATATATAATTGATTAAGAAAACGGAAGATGGAATTGGTATTTTCCATCTCCTTCGTGAATTATTATTATCTCACTAACACTGCGGAATTCCTGAAATAGATCCAGCGGAAATATACCCCAAGCCTGGATGATACTAGGTAACCCAAACTGTGAACGAGCTTCACTCAACACACTAGTTAACATATATATATGTCTATTAGTCCAAAAATAAAATATCACACACACACACACATACATGCATGTATTTTATGTAAAGCTATGATGTTGTGAAGACGTCTTGTAGTCTTCCTTTCAACAACAATTCAGAAGTAACAGTTCAATGGATTTAGATCGATGAAACACGTATAACCTTCTACGGTATATTTCCTCCATCCAGGACATTACCTCAATGTATGCCACAGAATTAATTCGAAGACTTTATTCATCCTCTAACACTGTCACAGTTGCAGTAATCCGTTGACATCAGAAGGATTTGCATGTAAACATCTGTCATTTCTCTTTAAACTTTTAATCTCAGCCGAAGAATTTCTAATCAGAGAAGTAGCAAAGCAAACCATGCTAGAGTACTGCCATGAGGGGTTTAGTCAGACAAATCGACCCCCAGTATATTTTTGCAAGCGTTTTTCAACTTGTTAAACAATCTTTCAACAGAGATGAAACAGTTTTTTTGTGCCTTTGCAGGCATCGTGTACTTCCATTCAACACACACGACTTGAATTGAATACTTTCTTGCATCACAGTTGTCACAGTTGTTGTATCGCCAGTTGTTATGACGATACATTTGTTTTACACTATAATCATGTAGTAACAATTAAACATATAACGAAACAGGCTAACAACAACGTAACAATCCAACAAACTCTCCACGAACCATACACGAAACAAAAAACGATATTCCAACAAACGACTAAAACGTCAACTTACGACTTTCTGTAATTAACCCCTACCTTCTCTCTGTCTCTCACTCAGTCCGCTGCTATTCATTGTCGTTCAATCAAGTCTATTCTCGCATAAAGTGTCGTGTCTCGCCACCACAACAGTCTTGACAGCCCATCCAACAGCTGAAATTCTTTGACGACGGTTGTTCATCTGTTGGGATCATCATTGATAATGCTTTGAATGTGTTGCATGAATTGTGGAGTCCTTATCTTATATTCGAACATTTAGAATGTTTCTTGTCTGTTTTTTTAAATTTTTTTATATATAGTTGAAAAATTCCCGCTCTTAATCTCATTCAAACCTTGTACAGCAAATATCTTACAACATTTAGAAATTGGAAATTTCTAAATGGCCATCTCTGATACATTTGACAACAATGGTTGCAAGTCTTTTCATTTCTTGTGGTAGCATCTTATCTGCTATGCGTGTGCACTGAAAGAAATAACAACCTTTCATTTGGTTTGAAGAGAATAATACACTGATAATTAAACATTCGCAAATACCCATCGCAACCTGTATGTGCGTGTGTGTGTGTGTGTGTGTGTGTGTGTGTGTGTATAAATAAAGAGATATAGGTATATATTTGTCTCTCCGAGATTTAGAGCATTTATCAGAAAATATCAAACGGCAGGGATCAGGCAAATATTTATTCTCAGTCAACTAAATGTCGATTAAAATGAAATCGTCGTATACAATATTGCACCAAATAGAAATTAATAGATGAGCTGCGAAAAATACAAAAACAAAAAAATATAGCGATCTATTTTATGAGGGTTTACAAGTTGGAAATAAGCCGTCAAAGAACTTTTTTTAATTTATTGGGAGATAAACGAACACATAAAACTATTATTGGTTGTTATAACATGGATATTGTCAGGAACTAACCAACCCTGCTCATAACTACTAAACGACGAAGTTAATGGAACTTTATATACGCAAATCCATATTGTTTTTATAGATGTATAATGTGTGTGCATACACACACACATATATATGTAAATATATATATGTATGTGTTTGTATATATACATATATATATATATGTATATATATGCACATCTGTATATATGTATATATATATATGCACAT
>NC_069005.1:11952315-11956553 GCF_001194135.2 Octopus bimaculoides | reverse complement strand
ATATATACATCCATGTACATAAATACATACGTATATACATACATACAAAATATCATTTACAGTCGTTTATTCGAACATTGAAAAATTCATTAAACATGTTATTTTCTTGCACCAAAACATCTGCCATGAAATGGCTTGGCACCAAAATGAGTTTCACACTAATACAACCTTGTCAAATGTCCAATCCTCAACTGTTACAGACAAACCCTCCAACGGTTTAACTATATCAATATATTTTTATCAATACCAGGACTATTTTGGCAACATAGTTGAGGTAAAAATATTCCGAGAACTGGCCATATTAATTTAAAGTGAAATTGTGCACCAAACGCCAAAAAGTCAGGTATAAATTTATCACTTTTTTATTTAAAAGTTATAAACTTTTCTAAATTTTGCTCAAGGCAACCAGTTTTTTTATGGGCGGGTGAAGTCGATTGCAAAGAAATCAGTTCTTGCCTAGTATCTATTTTATCGTTTCCAGAGACGTTAAATGTAAATTTGATCAATGCGGAATGTGAACTCAGAACAAAGTGTATCAAAAGAAATGTTGTTAAGCATTTTGACCGATACGCTATGTAGGAGGGGGTGCTGAAAAGTTCCTAGCTTTGGGTAAAAGGAATTCGAATTAGAGGAGGATCAGATTATTATGATTGTTATCCAACATATTCCCCTCTCAGATTCATACACTTATTGCAGCGGCCCTTTAGTTTATCTAAGACCTCGTGTAAAAAACTCGGACGGTTGGGCCTCCAACCAGATCTTTCATGATCGCCTTAAAGACAGGCGTTTTTCAGCACACCCTCGTAGATTCTTCCACTTCACCGACTTAATGGTACAGCTGACCTCAATAGGATTTGAACTCAAACTCAGAACATAAAGAGCCTAAAGAAATACAACAAAGTATTAATTCTGACGCTCTAATGATTCTGCCGGCTCGCCGTCCTCTTTTATCTAAAAGCTATAATAATTTCAATGTTTACTTCAACGACTTAAAATGACACACGTAGATCTTCAAATCAGACGAAGAAGGGGAAGGCTGGCACTCTTATTACTTGCCGTGATTTTGAAATCTTATAAGAGGACTTTCTATAAGACTCCAAATTTTTTTTGCAAGTATTCAGACATGAGAGAGATTTTTAAGACGTCATGAAATCATAAACTTCTTAAAATCCTACGACAGCAACTGAGAAATGAACATTCACAAAAGTACCATCAAACAGATTTAAGAAGCCTTTGAAATTTGTGCATCGAGAAGACAAGACACCTAGAAAATATAAAACAAATACTAAATCAGCATAATAAGAAAATATTGATTAGATCCTATCAATGAGATAAAACTAAGATATTATGGACATTTAATTTGAAAACAAAATGATTTCCAGAGATTGCTTAGAGAAAGTAAGATGAATGCTAAAAGAAGAACTGCAAGCCAGTAATTCTTGGTAGATAATATCAATAATTGGACCCCATGCAGTACCATAGCCAATGAGGGTTAACCGAGGTGTTGGCTTTGCTTTGTTGAAAATGTATGATATATAGGCGAAAGCGTGGCTGTGTGGTTAGAAGTTTGTTTCCCAACAACATCGTTTTCGGTTCCGTCTAACTGCGAGGCTCCTTAGGCAAGTGTCATCTACTGCAATCCCAAGCGAGCTGACCAATGTATTACGAGTGGATTTGATGGACAGAAACTAAAAGAAGCCCATCGTACATGTGTGTGTGTGTGTGAATGTGTGCGTGTGTGAGTGTGTATGCGTGCGTGTGCATGCGTGTGTGTGTGTGCGTGCCTTTGTGTGTATGTGCGAGCGTGTTTCCCTTTGCCTGAAAACTGGTGTTGATTTGTTAGCGGCTCGGTTAAAAGAAGCCCATAAATTAATTATCAAACTTTTTAGAAAAGTGTTGGGTACTGGAATCAAATTGTTCGACTAAAACCTGCCAGGCCGTTCCCCAGCAAGGCCGCAGTCTAATGATTAAAATAAGTAAAAGAAAGGTTAACTGATTAAAGAAATGGATAACGAAAAGCATTAGTGTCCGAGAATAATGTCTTGCGGTACTTCTTTCTGTTCTGTAGTTTCTGAGTTCAACATTAACCGATGTCATGTTTACTGATCACCTTTTGGTAGTGGTGATGAGGATAACATAGAGATTGAGACAAGTGCTGAATTTGGAGCAATCAACTAACTCACCGTGGAATCGCTTTTCAGTATGGCCATAATCGTAGCTCCGAAATTAAACGTCCTATGTTCAAATCCAGGAACAAAAAATGGATTCTTTGAGTGCGACTATATATATATATATATATATATATATATATATATATATATTCTTTTCTTTTTTTTTGCTGCAAAGAACTTTCGGATACAAGTGCTACCAGTTAAAAACTCTACCGAGTTGTGTGGTCATCAGAAGAGAATGAGCGCTGTTTCAGAGATGTCCTTTCGACGGCATTATTGTGCACCGCCTCCCCTCTTCCTACTTGAGATGAGGCCCCGCTTCATAAATCAACTGCCTACTAGACTTTCCTCAGTATTCTTCCAGCTATTGCTCATCACCTCTTTTTAATCAAATCCAGTGGTTTGTCTTCTCCAATATAATCTAGAATCACTCATGGTGGTACTGGCTTCACGCTGAGCTAGGCTTAGCAAGAACAACCATCGGCGCATAATGATTACAATGAATACTTTACATCCAACTTCAACAAGTCTACAAACAAATTTCTATTGTTTTTCTACCAAACGCTTTCAAGCATTAGATACACACACAAACACACACACACACACACACACACACACACACACACACACACACACACACACACACACACACACACACACACACACACACACAAACACGCACGGACGCACACAAACACATGTACACATTTCGGCCTCACGAGATTTCAGATTTGTTTTTCCTCTTGTCGCTGTTTTCACTTTACTTTTTTTCATTATTTATTTGTATATTTATTTTTCTAAAGAACATTGGTATATATTCTTCTCCTCATCTTTAATTCAGTAAATTTATTCCTGCACGAATCCGGTTAATTATTTTCATTTTATACTTGATATCTCTTGTGTATGTTCTTGTATGTGCAAGTATAGACGATTCCCTCAGCCGTCTCTCTCTCTCTAACCAGATACATATGTGTATTTAAGTATGTCCAATTATGCGAACGTCAGCGTGTATCTGAGTGTGTGTGTGTGTGGGTGTGAGTGTATGTGTGTGTTTGCACACGCGCGTGTCTATGTGTAAATCTGGCTGAGGTGTTGTGTGACGTCAAGGGCTCTTTACGAAAGCAGTCGTGGAAATATATTCCAAGGAATTTTAAATCTGTTGAAAACTTATTGGCCAACAATCGAGGTTAGAGAATAATAAACATTACGCACACACACAAACACACACACACACACACACACACACCACATAACCACCTACACGCGCAGGCGCCCACACACACACGCAGGCACGCACAAACACACAAACGCATACACAAACTCCTGTGTAGCAACACGCAATGCGTCTATGATCGTGGAAGTGTAACTATGCGTGTGTATAACAGAAACGAAGTGTATGTGTGAAGGTGCGTATTTGAGTATAAATGAAAGACACAAAATACAAGATAGATACCGAATAAATTCAGTATTTAAATTTAATTAAACACGCTAATAGGTTTAGAGTATAAAAGTAATACCTTATGTATGTGTGGTCTGTTCAAATGTGTATTAAAGCTAGTTGGTATCTATGTCATTATATGAGCGACTATGGTGATGATGATGACGGGGATAGTGATGTTGTCAAAGTCATATATCTCCTTAGAACAGAAACCACTAAAATATGTGTCTAAACAGTTTCGGCGTTTCAATCCTTTTAAGACACTTTTAATCTCATCCTGACCAATATATGACTATATAAAAGCATCACAGACTATAGTAATTTTGAATAAATGCAAAAGATAATATTAGAGGGGACAAAGAGTGAAATACCTGACATTTCGGGGTTGCAAACTTCGTCAGGGAGAGATGAGATGTCAATTGATGAGGCTAAAAATATATTTGGGAATTAAGAAAGCAAAAGTAGAAATTAAGATATGTGAAAAGGGAATCCAAAAGAAGGTTTTCACTTTTGAAGAACGATCAGGAAAAGTGTTAAGATTAACAGAAGATTAAGAAAACTATATGTACCTATATATATATAAGTGTGTGTTGTTGTATATATATATATATATATATATATATGTGTAT
>NC_069005.1:11947231-11952140 GCF_001194135.2 Octopus bimaculoides | reverse complement strand
ATATATACATACATACATACATTTGTGTGTGTTTATATGTACATGTATATGGAATTGATCGAAATTGCAGAATCGTTACATCCTCAGACATAATGCCTAGCGGTTCCAACTCTCTGCGTTCGGCGTTCGAATCCTCTAAACTCACTGGCAAAATTGTCCACGAATCCAAGCAAAACCTGAAGAAGCAAGCGCCCAAATATATTTCTTGATCTCTATCGAATTTAATGCCCATGTGACAGGAAGGGCTTTCGGTATCTCCCCGCATGAGTAATTAAGAATATTCAGGCCGGTGTGTAGAGAAATTACGCTTTCATAAACTGTGCTATATATATGGATGCGTATATCTGATTTTCATGAGCGGAGAGTGAGCAGGAAAATCAGACAGAAGTGGTGCTCACACACCTTTTTAGGGCCTGGTGTCACATTACATTGAATGGTAGTGATGTGAACGATAGTAAGCGACTTTGACATTGACATTGATTCTTGACTCATTGTTATCATTGCTACCAAGTATGGACATGTGATCGACAACATTAACGTTGCAAAGAGTGTGCATAAGTATAAGAGCAGACCTGGCGGGATGGTAAGCAGTTTGCTTCTCAACCACACGTTTCTGGGTTCAATCTCATTGCGTGGTACCTTGGGCGAGTGTCTTCTACTATGGCTTAGGGCTGCTTATAAGCCTTGTGGGTAGATTTGGTAATGGAAAACTGAAAGAGGCGCATCATATGTATAAGTGTGTGTTTGTGCGTGTGTGTGTGTGTATGTGTGTGTGTATGTGTGTGTGTGTGTGTGTGTGTGTGTGTGTGTACGTCTTTGTGTGTGTGCCTGTCTCCCACCAAAGCATGACAACCGCTGTTGGTGTGATCACGTCTCTGAACCTTAGGGTTTCGGAAAAAATAATAAGTATTGGGATCGATTCGTTCGACTAAAATACTTAAAGGCAGTGCTCCTGCATGGCCACAGTCTAATGACTGAAGCAAGTAGAAAATAAAATTCAAAAGAAAAAGAGAAACATCCTAGTTCTTAAGACCATAAGATCGTTCTATTTCAAAGCTGTATCCTAAGTGTACAAAGACAAAGTGCCAATAGGTGTGTGTGTGTGTTTGTGTGTAGAATTATTTTATGTAGTTTTTTTTTTGTTTTTAATTATACGTATTAATAAATTTTATAAATGTCTTTGCCGAGAATTTACATGACTTTACATACCCTTAAGTGTTTTAGAAACATTTAGACAAGACGCTTCATGTATGTTGGGGTTCTCGATCAAAAATATAGATATGTTATTATCATTATTATATCCGTTACTTTTGTTGTTAGTAGCGGGACGGGTGTATATTTATTTATCTGAAATCTAATTTACTTTCTTGTGAAAATTTTTGTCGAAGCGTTAATCGTATTGACTCACTTACATGTCGTCAACCAAGTAAAACGGAAGTCCCTTTTATAAAATGAAAGAGTAATAGCTACTCTGACAAACGCCATCTTAAACTGTATCCTGACACACAACGGTCTCGTACTCGACCCCTGTCCAGGGGTTTACTGCCTGTAAATATCATTAACTGTTGGGTAATATGTGATGCTTCTTTTAGAAGCTATTTAATATAACTGTTTATGGAATATTGGTGTATTCTGTTCCAATCCGATTCTACAAAACCCATATGATATGATTTAGCATTTCAAATGCTTTGATCTAATTTTCTAAGATAAGGTGGAAATGGGAAATTCTGATTCATCGAACGAACTAATATTGTTAATGGTATAAATGGTATGTTGCTTCTTCGAATAAGTTAGAAATTTTAAATATTGTAAACTGACAAAAATGTATTCCTTTAGCAAGCGATTTCATAGAAATATCGCAGAAATTTTGGATGGTTTTTAATGACTTTTAAATTGATTTCGTAGGGAAATTCTTCGGTCAAAAATTATTTTGTATTGTTATCAGCATATTCTGTATTTACATCATAAAAAATTAGAAACTTCGTTAGAACATGATGTAATTCGTGTTTAACCTTGGGTCTCGAAGTAAATAAAGCTATAGATAATGTTGGCATTAGGCCAGCAATTTCAGGAAGAGGATAAATTGATTACATCGATCCCAGAGTTCAGTTTTATGGCACGTACTTTATGGACAGCGAAAAGATGAAAGCAACGTTGACCTCGGTAGAATTTGAACTCAGAATGTAGAGACGGACGAAATGCCGCTAAGCATTTTGTCCGTCATGCTTAACAATTCTGCCAGCTTGCCACCCTAAAAGGTATAAAGAATATCGTGTGAAATGTTGGGCTAATAATCCTTTGGATTGAAAAAGTCGAAGGCTGTTTATAGGAATCGAGACCCAGTATTTTACACGCTATTTGTTTATAGTTTTGTCTTCTTCCAATTCTGTAGTTAAAAATGCATTATTTCATACCTAATTGGTTGACATTTCCTTAGCTTTTAATGTATAGACTCCACTTAATTTTTTCTCAAACAAGCCTAGTCTCATTTTATTCATTTCGACAGTTAAATAGAATGCTAAATAGGTTTTGGCCTCTTTTCTGACAAACATAAAACATCGAGTCTAAAAATGAAAATTTCATTGTACTAATTTAAAATATTTAACCGTGCGTATAACATGGTTTAACGTATTAGGATTTCACAAATATACTTTAAGAAATTGTCGGAGGAAAGGAACAAGATTAAAACGAAGAAATGAAAGAAAAATGGAATGAATATAAATTTGAAACAAAGCAAAAATGATTTAAATTCTTCAACATGAGTTATACCAGGAGTAAACAAATTACTTTATTACACGTGGAGACCTTGGTTTCGGCAAAGCTTTACTGCTTTTAGCTTATATTTCATTCAGCCAGGATACGAAATATATTTTACTCTATGGGGTTTCTGACTGAATTTGTATATGGTGAGGCGTGGTAAGTCATGCACACACACACACACACACACACACACACACACACACACACACACACACACACACACACACACACACACACACACACACACACACACGCACACACATACATATATATATATATGTATATATATATATATATATTTACACACACACAGCTGTATGAGCACCAAGCAGTGTTTAGGCATTAGCGAACTTCATGTTAGTTAAAATGTTTGTGACATATTTCAACTGCTAAAGGCAGATTCACTGCAGTTACCGAGGGGAAAAAAAATTCTCTTATGGTTAAAAGTGTAAAGACACCATATCTGTCCTGTGCTGCACCCTGTCGGATTCCCAGAGATGTTTCTAGCTCTTTAGTCGATATCAATGGGAAATGCCGAAGAGAGACAACTGTGGATAGACTTCAAGCTGTAGCTTTAGCTAAAACACAGTTAACAACATTGACTGAGTTACGCCATTATACCGACCAATTCAGGAACAAATAGAGGAGTATCACCGAGAGGCAGTGATTAGGCAGAACACAGTTTGAAAGAATTAGAGAGTTTGATTACAGGGGGCGAGTACAAATATAAATAATTATAATAATACTAGTAATAATAATAGCTATCTCAATGGAGTGGGACATGATATGAATAAGAATAGAGATGTAGTGAACACTTGTATATCTAACATTTTTAATAAAAACAATAATTGAGTCAATGGTTGTCAAGTTACCTAACTATGAATTTAATGAACTGAACAGGGAATCGAATGGCACATCTAGTTCGATGTGTTATGAAACCGATAAATGGAATATAGAATACTTCTGTCAATAATCTGCACAAGGTTAATATTGACGAAAAACGTAATTGTAACTATTGAAACAACTTAGTATATCCACTTGAAAGACAATGCCTTAGAAATAATAGAGTATATAAATGTACAATAATAGCTGAAAGTATTTTGAAGTATTTCAATGGATCATGCTCTACAGGTTTTAAAAGGAGACAACGTAATCATCTTCTTTCTTTCAAAAACGGAGAGAAAAAATGAACTGTATTATTTTGAGTAAGTTCATTTGGACTTTAAAGGATACGAAACCAAATGAATGGTCAATTATCAGTAGTCCTTCGTCCTGTACTTTATAATTGGAAATGTGATCTCTGCCTTGAAGAAATGTTCCATATCCTTAGAATGCAGAAATGAATTAGTAATAAAATGTTTACGTTCATATTAGTAATTTTCTTTGAATTCACTCATACTGAATGCCACCTGAGTAAACCTAGTCAAATATTCACAGATTTGTATAATATGGGTTTTAACTAATTTGCACCAATCTTCAACTCCGACTGCTAGGATAACCTTACAATTATATTGTTTTTGCAACTAAGAAAAATAATACTGCTGGAGTTATATTTTACTCTGTTCAATTCAATTGATATTAGTCTTTCAATATTCAGATAATATAAAATTTCCTTGCTATTGACAGGTCAGTTTACCCAAAGAATGCAATATTAGCTTCCACTTTGTTTCAGTGATTTAAATCAGTCCATTCACTTTATTTTATATTATATTTGTGGTAAATAAATAAAGCCACTGTCAGGAGAAATTTCCGGTATAATGCAAACACGATGTGAAACGCATCCTGCCGAAATTTCTCCTGAGAGTGACTTTATTTATATACCACAAGATGGAAATTCATGGCTTATAGTAGCACCTTAAGATGAAGTCCTTCCCATTCCTTATTATTTCTATTGCATTATTTTTATTATATTTTATTTTATTTTACCCTACTCTATTATTTTAACTCAATTTCCCACATGTTAATTTCCTAACATTTGGACTCTCTGTAGAAGCCTTAGGGCTCAACGATTGTCCAATTTCTATCCAATGTTTTTCATCCCTGTATATCATTCACGTGATGAGGATAACATGGAAGATTTGGCTGCCTCATGGTAGAAACGGCTGTAAGAGTTTAGTATTTGTACACTCATCAATTATTCATATATATA
>NC_069005.1:11944777-11947180 GCF_001194135.2 Octopus bimaculoides | reverse complement strand
ATATATATATATATATACATATATACATATATATTTATATATATGTATGTATGTGTGTATGTGTGTATGTATGTGTGTATAATAAAAAAACGAAGCAAAAGCCACAACAAGAAAAATCAGCGCGTCGACGTAGTGCATGTAAAGTGTTATTAGACGCTCGGGGAAGGGAAGAAAGGAAGTTTTACGCTTCGAGCAAAGATCTTCAGAATCAGGAAACAGAGAAAAATCCCAGAGAAATGGAAGAAGGAAAAAAATCGCCAACCATCCACATGTAATTACATGCATATATTCACACGTACGTGGGTATACCTAAGTCCTTTTGTCTATCCCTCCTTTGCCGCTTAACAACCGATATTAGCCTGTTTACGACCTGTAACGTAATAATCCGGCAAAAGAAACCGACAGAATAAGAACCAGACTTAAAAACAAGTACTAGACCGATTCGTTCGACTGGGCCCTCGCAGTTTTTACCCTAGTATGGCCGCAGACCAATTTGCTGAAACTAGTGACAGGTAAAAGTAAAAGTTGGAATTATCAAAACTAAATGAGCTTTTATGGTACATAAATGTTTAAATACTTGGGTGCGGTTCAAAGAAACAATCTTGTCCTTCGAATCCAAACGCGAGAATACTAAAAAGGAAAAAATTGAATGAAAGATATCGTGTTTACAGCGTTTAATTAGCTAAATCGTTAAAATGCTGACAAATAAAAAATCTAGTCACATACAATAAATAAAATATCTACCGTCAGTCCCAAGCTCAAATATATATATATATATATATATATATATATATATATATAACATAAGATAAAGAAATGAAAAAGATTGAATACACTGAATGATCGATGAGAATTTTTGAAACTGACAATTGCTGAAATCTTGGTAAATTACACATAGACACGTATGCATAAACGTGTACCCACGTCCATCCACGCAAGCACGAACGCGCAACCATGCAAAAACATAATCTATTGCTCTACAGGTTCAAAAATGACATTGAAAAATATATCATTTGCGTTTAGTTTATGTGTATTTTGAAGAGTTGTAGAAAAGCAAATCAAACTAATGCACGAGTAGTGATAATTCTTTGAAAAAAAGAAGAAAAAAAAGAAAAAAGAAACGAAATGTGATGTTTCTCGTAGTTTGGGACATTACCATTGTTTTGCCTTTCGAACCACTGAAGAGAATAAGACAACATTAGATTTAATCAGTCAACAGCTCTAAAATTAATGTGTGTGTATATATATATGTGTGTGTGTCTGTCTGTCTGTATCTGTGTCTCTGTGTATGGATATATATATGTATGTGTGTATATATATAGATGTATATGTTGTTACATGTATATATAAATAATATATATGTGATGTATACACATGTATATATACATATATGCATGTTTGTGTGTGTGTTTATGTGTGTGCTTGTGTTTGTGTATGTGTGTGTGTGTATGTCTGTGTCTGTATGAGGCATTTATGATGGAGTGTTGAATTGAAATTGTCGAGTGTTTCCTTTGAGGAACATAAAACAAACACTATAAATCATTTGTGGGGCACTTCAACGTTTCTCACATCTTAAGATCTTCTTGGCCCTATATATATATATTAATAAATATTGAAGCAAAAAATAAGGGAGAGATTCCTGTAAGCTGGATCGACTAGTTATGAATAGCTGCTAAATTGCCCACACCGTCTTTGAATAGAAAAGGTTATATTAATCAATGTAGTGTTTACTTATCTAAAACACATAATATTTACATATTTACGTAGCGGATAAAAACTTTTTAATCATTTGTTGAAAGAAGAATGACCCAGAGCTTATACAAAAATTACCTATGTAGGCGCAGGAGTGTATGTGTGATAAGTAGCTTGCTTACCAACCACATGCATCCGGGTTCAGTCCCTCTGCGTTCCATCTTGGGCAGGTGTCTTCTACTATAGCCTCGGGACGACCAAAGCCGTGTGAGTGGATTTGGTAGACGGAAACTGAAAGAAGCCCGTTGTATATATATATGTGTGTGTGTGTGCGTGTATGTATGAGAGTGTGCGTGTGTGTTTGTGTATCTGTGTTTGTTCCCAACCATCACTTGACAACTGATGGTGGTGTGTTTACGTCCCCGTAAAGTAGCAGTTCGGCAAAAGAGACCCGATAGAATAACTACTAGGCATACAAAGAACAAGTCCTGGAGTGAATCTCTTCGACTAAAGGCGGTACCCCAGCACGGCCGCAGCCAAATGACTGAATCAAATAAAAGAATAAAAGTATACATATGCATACCTATTTGTTTCAGTCATTTGGCTGCGGCCGTGCTGGGGTACCGCCTTTAGTCGAAGAAATTCACTCCAGGACTTGTTCTTTGTATGCCTAGTAGTTATTCTATCGGGTCTCTTTTGCCGAACTGCTAC
>NC_069005.1:11943674-11944587 GCF_001194135.2 Octopus bimaculoides | reverse complement strand
ATATATATATATATATATATATATATATATATACATACATAATGCATACATGCATTGCAGCATACATACATACATACATACAAACAAACATACATAAAAATGTGTGTGTTTGTGTGTGTGTATAATTCACAGAGAGTTAGAGGTTGTGAATCCAACCTACAAAGGGATAGGGTTATATCTATCCAATATACCGCTAGTAGAATACCCAATTATAAATACACAAGTGTTGGTTATTACGTAGCAATTACACTACTGAGCGTAATAAATGGGCGAGGGTAACAAGTGGTTTTACCCTTAATTTATACGGCAAGAAGAAAATGAAGATCCAGAGGTAGTATCCATCAACTGTTAGACATTATTTTATGTCTATTTATTCATTTTAAACAATTATGAGAAAATATATACACGTAAGAAACTGTTCTTCTTTCTCTATGCTAGAAATTACTGGCACTTATATATGTAAAACACAATCATTACACATGTATATATATTCTCATAACTGTTTAAAGTTAATAAATAGACATAATATAAAGTTTAAAAGTTGATGCATACTATCTCTCGCTCCCCTCCATTTTCTTCTTGCCGAATGAAACTGCGCTTGCGCGGTGAATTTGAAAACTTATAATGTATAACGAAGAGACACGTGTTAATTGTCTCTTAATTATATGTTAGTGTTAAGGTGCGGTCACTGATGAACATTTCGCCTAGAAAATTATTTCATTTGCTAAAAAAAATTAGAAACTTAGGTCTGACCGGAATAAAATAACAAGGTAAAAGGTCTTATTTTTCATTCCTTTTGAAGATTGCTCTTAAATGTGGTCTTGGTAGTTTTGACTGGTTCTTCTAGCGTGTAAAAACTACCTGTTGAAGGCAGTTTTCTCTTGTGTTTAAATGTACACTATTTTATATATAT
>NC_069005.1:11942669-11942994 GCF_001194135.2 Octopus bimaculoides | reverse complement strand
AGATGTATGTATATTTATGCATGTACGTATACATGACAACAAACCTCTCTCTCTCACTCACACTCTGTCTCTTACAAACACACACATACATAAATGTATACAAACATATTTACAAATACACACGTGTGTATGTGCGCGCGCGTGCGTACGTGCGTGGGGGGTTCCACAATCGCCATTTATTTCAATTACTCTTATGAGGATATTCACGCAAATCATTTTTTTCATTTAATCCCCATTTTAATTTTCGTAAAAGTTTCCAAGTACCAATGAGGCTTTTTGACACATCTTCAATTTTCCCCATTCATGAGAGGCGCCCACCCATCAT
>NC_069005.1:11939504-11941762 GCF_001194135.2 Octopus bimaculoides | reverse complement strand
AGAGAGAGAGAGAGAGAGAGATAATGCAATCTTAGGTTTTTGGCACTACACCGAAACAAGTCGTACATTCTGAAAATATATTAAAGAAAGACCTGTTTATTTTTCGTTTTTTGTGTAGTTTTTGTTTTATCTTTATCTTTCCTCCCGAACAGAATGTAAATCAATTAAGAAAACGAAAAACTAGTAACGTTTTTTATTAAATAATATCTTAAGTCACATTAATTTTGTTATGGTACCAATAATAAAATTCAGTAATTAAATTGCAATAATTACATTTGTTTCCTAATTATTGGGACACATACAGGTTACAGTATTTTTATTTAATGGTACGAAATTTAATGAGCGCGAATGCGTCTTTTGTCATGTAGGTCACTTATAATAATTCAATCGTTCACCTTCTTCATGAACAATAAAATTGTTCTACTATTTCGTTTACCCGGATGAAACATTTACGTTTTACTTAAGTCATGTAAGCAGTCAGACGTGTTTGAAGGACACAATGTCTTCATTTCCACCTCTTTGAATAATGGGGTGATTATTGGATTACATACTCCTCAGTACTACATATTTTTTATCGACCTCTGAGTTGACCGCCACAGAATTTGAACTTTGAGTGTTAAGACGGACGAAATATCGCTGATCATTTTGTTGGGGGTATTAACGATTCTGTCAGCCAGTCTGCCTTCTCCTCATGGATCATAATAGTTAATGGGAAATATTTCTGTACGAACGAGTTGATAGTGTTACCCCAACAAACCAGTCGAAATATTCCTGACCGACAGAAATGCATTATTTTCATGGATAATTTCTTTATCAGACCCGTCTCCTATTGCATTACAATTTTAATTAATTTTATTAATTTAGTTGTTTGGCTTTTTGTCTTGACCAGGATTACTCCTCAAGTTAATACATTCTCACGATGTTGTGATTGTAATTTCAGCTAAAGTGTTATACATCTCTATATCAACTTTGTTTCCTCTCATATTACTTTCTTTCTGCCTGTATGAAATAGAAATGGAATCGTAGGGCAGCGATTTTAACACCAGACGTGTGTTGAGCATTTTACACAGCGGAATAGCACATTCCTCTCTAGGTCTGAATACATCCACTTTCTGCCAAGAAGTAAAAGTGAAGAATAGAAATAAAAAGCGAATCGATTTAAGTGCATCGTTTATAAACTGAGACAGGATGGATCCAAACTTATTTGAAGCAAGAACACACGTAGCCATATAACATTACGGAAATTTGAGCTATTATTTAGGCTAGGTTTAGTGAGTGTAATGACCCCTCATTGGAGGGTATCAAAGGGTTTTGATATTGTTGCTGACACTACAACATTTGTTGTTCTTGTTAATAAACATGTCGAGTATAATTGACCATATCCATGGCCAAAGCATGCAAAGTGTGACTACTCCATATTTTTAAAGAAATTTTAAGGTTAAACTGTTTGATGTTACCTTCCTTATTTTGTAATGCGCTATGATATGTGATGTAAAGGAGCTGTGGCTGTTGTTAGAAGTTGTTGGAGCAAACATAGATTGGTTACCCTCTTCATTGGCTCGTTACTAACAATAGGAGTGAACATATCGGGTTTCCTATCTCCTGGACTAACTTTTAGTGGTGAGAGCAAACACTTATATTCTATACAATTTGTATTCAGTTTTGAAGGAGAGAAATGCCTTATGTGTAAGGTTTGAAGTTAGCCAGGAGAGATAATGATATATACACGCGTAAGTTTGTGTGTAAGTGTGTGTGTGTGTGTGTGTGTGTGTGTGTGTGTGATTGTGTAATATGTGTGTGTATGTGTGTATGTGTGAAAAGAGAAAGTGGGTAGCAGAGAAACGAAGGAGAGGAATAACTACAGAAATATCTTAAGTTTAGCACAAATAAATTTAACCACTCAAAAGTTTCACCTTGTGCAAAATTATGCATAATATAGATACCGTTTAATTAACGAAGAGCCGTCAAAAGCACAAATACGCAAATTAAGCGAAATATTTATGTGCTAACTTAATTTATGACGGTTTTATAAAATAGCTGGCCTAAGAGTATGAAGCTAAATAGGTATTCTGTGAGGAGCCATAACAAATGAATTAGAATAAGGGGAAGAAAAGGTCACACACATGAATGCATACATACATACATACTTACATACCTACATATATACACATGTATATACACATAATAATAAGTGTGACGATGATATGTGCACGTGTGCATGTATATATATATATATATATATATATATATATATATAT
>NC_069005.1:11936308-11938096 GCF_001194135.2 Octopus bimaculoides | reverse complement strand
GGTCATTCGGAGTTTTCTTTCCTCCGTCGAGATCCAGATTATCTTTGCAATTTCGGCTGGTTATTCTCGATATTGCTCCTTCTGGTCAGCCCCAAGGAAAAACTAAGCTAAGAGCATTAGATTCCTTGGAAGAAAGCAGTGAATGTATACAAAAACAAGGACGGAAAAAAACGAACACTGTTACACAAATACAATAAGAATAATACAACAGGACATAACAACAGATGTCTTTCGACTAAGGACAAATTAAATTAAGCTGGCGTGTGTGGAAATAAGGCCTTACAGCAGGAATACAAGATTTCACAGGCACAGGGAGGAATAACTATGTTGCACGTACAACGGCCGGCCAAGAATATAAAGATCACGCTTGGCCGAACACCGGTCACGTAGGAAGAGAATAGAGAGAGGTAGAGGCAGAGGGACAAAAGAATTCGGGAGAGCGAGAAAAAATGACAGGGACACAGTGAAGTGGAAAGTGGATGGAAAGAAGAGAAGGCTGTATTTGTGTAACATTGTTCGTCTTTTTAAGCAAGGGTTGATGTAACTGGTAGATATACATATGTGAATTTTTGTTTCTGAAGTTCAAAGTACGGTTTCTAAAGATGATATACAATTTTGAGAATGCAAGTTTTGTCAGTGCTATTGGTGTTTTGATCTCCTTCACACATCTTGTATTCTCTGTGATCAATGTTCCCAAGTAGTTGAAGGTTGATACCTGCTTAATGATTAGATTGTTCACTTTAAGCATACGCATTGGGCTTCCCTTCTTTGTCACCACCATACACTTTGTCTTGCAATTTATGAACAGTCCCTCCCTCTACCTTCCTCTGACCACGATATCCAGAACTCTCTGAAGTTTCTTTACCGATTCCACAATTAAAACTGTGTCATCTGTATTCCTTACGTTTGTGATGTTTCTCTTTCCCAACTTATGATATTTTCCCTTCTCCAATTCTCTTATGATCAATTCACTATGATAATTGAAGAGATATGGTGACATAACACATTTCATAATTCCACGATTTAATAGTGATGTATATTAATGGATCCATAGCTGATCGACTTTGATTCGACACAGATCGATAAATAAAACTACACCACACTGCTTGAAGCGGAGATCAGAGAATATTTTAAGGGATATATATACACCCCTTGAAATATATCCCTTATTGATGCATGGGTGGATGCATAGAAAGATTTAAAATGAATGAATTGATTTAAAATCTAGAATGCTACTAAACGACTGCATTATCTCCATAAAGGCCCAGGATTATAGTAGAAGACACTTTCTCAAGGTGAGAATGAACCCGATAACACGTGACTGCGAAGCGAACTTCTTAAGCCCCGCTGCCATTTTTTTCTTACTCGCAACAAACATCCTAAGTGAATACTTATATCTAAGAGAGCCATTTGAACTTCACTCTGTCAAAGATTTCTTGGCCTCAGTGTTATATCCTACAGCATATTGCTTTCATCTTTCGACTGCGTACTTTTACTTTCAATAGCTACTTGTATTCAGAGTTTATCAAAGACAAGAGAAGTGAGAAGGAATATAATTGCTTTATATTTTACACATTACATAAGTTTATGTTTTGGGTAAATTGATATAAACAATTATTAATATACGAGCTTAGTTAAATACAAAACACACTCACACACACACACACACACACAAACACCCAGAAATATATATACATGGGCACGCACACACTCACAACATACACGCACATATAGAAACACGCTCAAATACACACATCTTCCAGAAAGAGATTTGGGAAAGTATTGTTT
>NC_069005.1:11932849-11934686 GCF_001194135.2 Octopus bimaculoides | reverse complement strand
ATATATATATATATATATATATGCTTGCGTTTCAGTCTTGCGCTGTTCTTTTCTTTAGCATTTTTTCACCTAACTCTTTCTAATACTATGTTTTCTTCTAGATGCCAGATGCAATTACCATTTTTTCTGAAATCAAATTGGTATTTTCCTGAAGAAATAATGCACGCCTAAAAATCCGCTTTTACTGCGACTGTTTACTTTTTATTTATGTCTGCTTTTCCTTGGCTTTTCTCATTACAGATTATTGTTTGAACTATAACATAATAAACTTAGTAAACTAAAATATTTTCACTATTGGCAGCATTTTACGCGTTCGTCGACCCCGTGCAGCGAAACTGAACCCGAAACCATGTGGTTTCACAACGAGTGTTTTAACTACATAGTCATGCCTCTGTGAGTTTGTGTTACCGTGTGTGTTTGTGTGTGTGTGTGTGTGTCTGTTTGTTTGTGAGTGTTTGTTTGTGTGTGTGTCTGTCTGTCTGTCTGTCTGTATGTGTGTCTGTGTTTGCGTGAGCTTACACCTATCTATCCATCTCTCTGTCTGTATGTTTGTTTGCTTATCAATCTACCTTTCAATCTTTCCATCTATATACATAGATAGATGGAGAGAGAGAGAGAGAGAGAGAGAGAGAGAGAGAGAGAGAGAGAGAGAGAGAGAGAGAGATTAACTGATATATAGATACACTATTTATAGAAATATGTCTAACTTAGTACTCTAACATGTCTAATTTCCATCTCTACAAACAAAAATTTGGCGTGCAAAGAGACGAGTGGAATTACTGCAAGCAAAAAAAGTACCATTTGTATGTTTTTTTCCTTACGTTTGCTTGTGTGTGTGTGTGTGTGTGTGCGTGTGTGTGTGTATGTGTGCGTGCGTGTGCGTGCGTGTGTGTGTGTATGCATGTGTGTGTGCGTGTTTGCGTGTGTGCATGTGTGTGTGTTTTCATGGCAGCTGCTATATAATTGATTTGTAATTACAAAATTCAATTACTTAATAGTCAGTTTTAAAAACTGCTCCGAGGACAAATATATGAAGTGTTTGCGATTAATTTCCCGGTTAATTTCCCGGTTATAAAAGTAAAAGTTTAAGTCGTCTTTCAACAATTTTTTCGCACACAAGCGTGCATAAAATATATTTTTGCTTTATTCTATTCGGAACTTCAAAGTCATTCTATTGCTGATGATGTTGTTATTAATGTTGTTTTGCTTCTTTTTTTTTTGCTACTGTTATATTTAAGTTGTTGTTGTTGTTGTCGTCGTCGTTCTTGTTGCTGAACAGGCACAGAACCTTACGAACCAAGAAGGTTACTAACGAACCAGTGACAGATTTTATGAACCAACAACGGTGACCACTGATCCAATGATATAGTATTAAGAATCAACAATGGAGACTCACTCACAAAGGATGGTTCTTCATCAAATTAGGAGAACTCTAAGAACTCTGTGCTACGAAGGGACTACTGATCTGGTAATAAGGGACCATTAGGCGCCTCCTTACCTGAGAGCATCACAAACAATCAATGAAGCAACCACATGGATCACTCGGAGAGATTCGCCTCAGCTACCGTCGTTATAGCTTCACCTGCCATAAACGACGTAAATTCAACTTCCAGTAAATAACATACAATCCACTTTCAAATAACTACTTTGTGACCTGTTTGGTTGTCTCACTGTCTCAGAGAAAGAAAAGGACAGGAATTTTGGGTGGAGGTAAGTCGTTTACATCGACCCAGTGCATAACTGGTATTTAATTTATCGACTCCGAAGAGATGAAAGGCAACGTTAACGTCGGCGGAATTTGAACTCAGAACGTAATGACGATATATATATATATATA
>NC_069005.1:11930939-11931954 GCF_001194135.2 Octopus bimaculoides | reverse complement strand
ATATATATATATATATATATATATATATATATATATATAAAGACTCTCCTGTCCTAAAAGACAAGTGAGGATTTTGCAACGTCCTCCTGAACAACCTGCAAAAATGATTTGCTTATATTAATTAAATGTTTGTGCTGTACATTTTCTCGCTTCCGTCATCAGATCGCCATTACCTGTACAGGTGAACAATCTGTTGTTCTCCAGGTGGGGAAGTGATCTCAGAGAAATGTGAAATGAACTGTTTTCCTAAAGAACACGACACACTGCCCGATACAGGAATGGAAACCGTGATCTCCCGACCGTCGGTGCAACACCCAAACCAGTAGACCACACACCTTCACAGAAACGCGCGCGCGCACGCTCGCACACACACACACACGCAGAGGTTTATTCGTGTATGTACGAATGTTTGGATGTATGTCTGTACGAACGTATATCTATGTATGTATGCACGTACGTGTGCATATCTATATATATATATGTTAATTCATTTGTCTATGCGTTGCTCCGGTATTTCATACACGAAACACTTTGTATTTCTTCATCGATCTAATTTATAGTTTTACTCTTGCGCCATTATGCACGGTTGTAATTCCATCACCGAAATCTCCCACTTGGTGCATATGGCCTGCAAGGTATTTGTCTACCTTTCTCCTTAGATTTGATTACCATATTAACCGACATCATTCACAAAACACCTTTACTTCGATTCTAACTCGATATGCTGAAGAACAGCTTACAGATCAACCCGTAAATGTCGAATGATAATATTTTCTCAGTCTATCTGTCTACACCTCACCACGTATTCAGTACATTCTTTTATGTGACAATGGTCATTTTTGTGACCACCAGTAGAATTCTTGTAATTATACTCACGCTTGCACACACATACGCAGGCAAAGATAGATAATTCATTTGTGGTGAAGGAACTCGAAGTTGATAAAGCTATAAATAATACCGTAAATACTTATATATCTATATCGATCTATCTATATGTATATATATATATATATAT
>NC_069005.1:11928965-11930213 GCF_001194135.2 Octopus bimaculoides | reverse complement strand
TATATATATATATATATATACACACACACACGGTGTCATTTCTGCATATTCCATGTACCTTAGTTATTATTATTATTATTATTATTATTATTATTATTATTATTATTATTATTATTATTATTATTTGCCTGCTGCACAGTGAATTATTTCGATGGTTCTCATTATATTTATTATTCTGAGTAGTTCTAAAGTGAAGAGTGTGACAGATACTGTAGAGAGTGCCTGACTATATTCCTTTGAAGCGGTTTGCTGCATCTCTATATGTTAAGAGTTCAAATCGAGTTGCATACAACTTCATATTTTCATTCAAGTGGTTATGAAAATATTCATAATGATTCTCTAAATTGTAACACTGACGTTTTGTCTCCCCCACTCTCTCTCTATCTCTTTCTCCCTCTCACACGTGTAGCACCTGCCTAATATTTCAACCTCATAAGTATAGATATTACAGGCCATTTCAAGTCACAGTGCCCTGCTATCTCATGAAGAAAATCTGACATAACTGTCTGGCCGTGAAGCACTGTTTATCAGAAATGAAATGATCTTTCAAAAGGAACTGTCTTAATCATTGGTTTCCTTGTTCAGCGTTGGGTTTAAAGGAGAGCATTAATTTGTAAAGGTAAGGTTACCTGCTGGAGTCCTACCGACTCTTAAGCGCCAGTTTCCTCGGTTTCCATAGTGCATAAATTCCCCACCTGGATGGAACGCTGGTCGATCGCAGGATTACTCACTTCTGCCAGCTGGGTGGACAGGAGCAACGTGAAATTAAGTGTTTTGCTCAAGAACACAATGCGTCGCCCGGTCCAGGAATCGAAACCACAATCTTACGATCCTGAGTCCAACACCCTAACCGCTAAGGCACACGCACCCATTAATCATTATTGGGTCACTAGGATCTAAATACAAATTTCGTTGCTTCTACGTCATCCTGTTTTCTTTCTTCTTGTTTTGTTTCTGAGGTTTTCGGTGATGCAATTAAATTCCACATAGGTCAGATTCGTCTTTCATCACTATGGTGTTCATTAGATATAAAAATGGCATTCAAGTACTGGAATAAAGTTTTCGTCTTCAGTTCCCTTGCGCATCAACTTGGCCAAGTGTCTTCTGCAACAGTCCCGAGTAAATCGATGCCCTGTGAGTGAATCTGGTAGGCGGAAACTGAAAGGAAGCCAGTCGTATACACACACACACAAATATATATATACATAAATATATATATACATATATATATATATATATATATATATA
>NC_069005.1:11926233-11928759 GCF_001194135.2 Octopus bimaculoides | reverse complement strand
TATATATATATATATATATATATATATATATATCGACTGTGGTATTTTTATGTTTGTTTTGACACCAGGTCTTGGTTTGCTTACCTCCGGGCATTTAAACATTTCTGCAAGAAGAGACCAACAAATTATGTATCAGGTTTAAAAATAAGTAGTGGGATGGTTTTTTTCGGCTAAACCCCTTCGAGGCAATTCCCCAACATTTCCGCACTCAAATGTCTAAAGCAGTTATAACTTGAAAAAATATAATTCATTCTAGATGTAAAAGTACAGTAATAAACTAAATACCAACAAAATCTTTTCAAAAATCAAATATATCCCAAACATATTTCGGCTGATCTAAAAGATTATTTCACCACATTGTTTTATATGTTTAGTATATATTTTTATGTCCACTTTAATTCTGTAAACTAATCAAAAACGAAGGGATTTCTTTGGAAGCATAATTATATTCGATGATTGATGCATTGGCATTTGTGAAGGTTTAAGCTTTGAGAAGACGTGGTCTAGACATAGAATATTTACAATCCATTATATCATTCTGATTTATTCTACAATATCGTGAATTGTCGAATAAGATGGATTTGGCAACTTTTGTTTAAGTATACTAGATAAGGCGGCAAGGTGGCGGAATTGTTGGCACGCTGGGCAAAATATTTAGCGGCATTTCCTCTGTCTGCACGTTCTTTGTTCAAATTCTGCCGAGGTCGACTTTGCCTTTCATCCTTTCGAGGTCGAAAATATTAGTACCTGTTGAGCTGTGGTCGTTGTAATCGGTTCACTTCTTCCCTCGAAATTGCTGGCCTGGTGTCAAAATTTGAAACCAATATATAATGGGTTTTTTAAGGCGAAGAGCTGGAAGAGTTGTTAGCACGGCGGGTAAAATGTTTAGCGGCATTTCGTTTGTCTACCAGTTCTGAGTTCAAATTCCACCGAGGTCAACTTTGCCTTTCATCCTTCCAGGGTTGATAGAATAAGTGCCTATTGAGGTCGATGTAATCGACTTACCACGCCCCCCGAAATTACTGGTCTTGTGCCAAAACTTGAAACAATGTAAGTATACTATCATCAAGAATGTCGTTGCTATCTCTTCCTCATTCAAGTTTTCAGGGCCTAATTGACTTACTCATGGGTTTTTAAATTAAATTAGCCAAGTGATTCTCAAGTGCAACATATGGTATGACGGAAGGCTGGTTTTTACTTTGTCATAGGTTTTATGTTATGAATTTATTTATTTGGCTTCTAGGTTTAGGAAATTATTTGTATTGGTGCGAAATGTTTTTATTACTATGTATGATATTATTGAATAATAGCATGTGAAATGTATTTTTATGCTGCAAACTTTTTTCTTTTATCAGAAGAGATTTTCCAAGAGATTTTCAAGATTTTGTAGCGTTTCCGGAATATCATTCGGTTTACTAGATTTCGGAGATTTGCTTCTAATGATTCTAAGCTTTAACTTGATGCGGAATTTGTTACGTTCTAAATTCATTATCTGTATAATTTACGAACATTACTTCACCTAATTTACCATAATCTTTTCACATCGTTTTTTTCTTATGGGATCTTCTCTTTTCGCGATAAGAATTTTCAGTTTAGAGATTATGAATTTAAATTATTAATAGTAATATATTTACAAAATGTTCTTGGTTAAATAAAATGAACTCGTACTATGGTTCCATCCCTATTCAGCTGAGTAGGGTGCTCTACTCTCAGACGAGAGACTAAAATTAAACTACCACTCTGTCAGTTACATTGATGAATGTTCCAGTTGATCCGATTAACGGAATTCTCTAGTCGTGAAATTAACGTGCAAGAGGCTGAGCACTCCACAGACACGTGTACCTTTAACATAGTTCTCAGGATGATTCAGCATGAAACAGAATGTGAAAAGATGGGCCTTTGAGTTACAGGTACAATTCATTTTTGTTAAGTGTGTGGGCTGGGGAAGCGTAAATGTCTTGCTCAAGGACACAACACGTCGCTTGGAATTGAACTGAGGACCTCATGCGCGTGAGCCGGATACCCTAAGCATTAAACCACACGCCTTTACTGATGAGAAAATATATTGTATTTTGAAGCACGAACGTGAACCAGAAGGACTAAATAAAATTACTAAAATAATGCAGGCAGAGTTATTTAATATATTTAATCTAAGATAAAAATTCACAAATTCTTCTTTATTAGGTGTTTCCTTCTGATCTTCTAAAAGGGACGTTCAATAGAACGTGGGAAAATATAAAACTGTATATGATAAATGATGGTGAAACTAAGTTTTGATTAGCAGCATAAGATAGTAGTGAAACTCATCAATCAAAAGGAGAAACTATTCATTCCGGTGGGGGAGCTGCAAAGAAGGAAATTAAATACATATATGAGTATGCGTATGTATGTGTGTGTGTATGAGTTTGTACGTGTGCGTACGTGAATGTGTGTGTACGTAAGAACTTAAGAACTCACTGTAGACAAGGCTGCGTGGTGTTGAAATATAAATAAATATGTGTATTTTTTTATTTATTGATATATATA
>NC_069005.1:11922650-11926129 GCF_001194135.2 Octopus bimaculoides | reverse complement strand
TATATATGGAAAACAATTGAGTTCAACTTCATTTTTTTTTACTTTGATGGGGGTCCAAAGTTAGATTTCTAATAAGGATTCTTCATATTAAATTTGTAGCTTACTATTACGAGTATTTTTTTTAAATATGAAAATTTACAAGTATAAGATGTGTTATGAGCATTTATAGAACCCGTGTCCTATATAAGGTCAACAAATACTTAAAGATGGAGAATAGAAGATGTAAAAAGTTTTATAAAATGTTTAATCCATGCATACGATCGTTTCAAATGGTGACACCAACATGTAAGAAACATGGGGAAAATAAGATTAATTATGATTATAATTAAATTAATTTAATTTCATATTACCATTCTGAAAAAAAGAATACATCAGAAAGGTAGTATCATAAAAATATTATGCTGTCAAAGTAGACTGTATGGAGTCTGTATCACCTAGCTCATTCGGATATTCATAAAATGATTATGAAAGATGAAATATAATAACATGCTTAGGCAGTGTTGAGTCTAGTTGTGTCATATATATATGACAATGTGTCGCATTAGTTTCAAATGGTGTCAGACAAGCAGACATCGGGATCAATTTCGTGTGAATCTTAAGTAGAAGCAGCAAAAAAGACCTACTTCAAATGATTGCGATTGTGGTGGTTGTAGATTTGTTGCATCCATCAAGGTAGGGATCCGTACCCATAGCAGAATGTAGAAACCTGCTCAAGATCGCCAGTCAGTGCCATAAAATATCTCTTACATACAGTCCTCAGCCCAAGATCAAAATAAACACAACTTGGCGGAATTCTTATGTGTCATCTACAACAAAAGAGCTTACACACGCGTAGGCACCTAAACTCGCTCGCACGCACACACACACACACAAACACACACACACACACACACACACGCACACGCACACACACAGAAACGTGCATATACGCACGCTCGTATAAACACACATGCGCACAAGCACGCTCGCTCGCATACACACACACACATACACATTTACACAGACGCGTACGTTCATATATAGTGTGATAGGGAGAAAGAAAGAGTTCACAAAAAAGCTTATGGAAAAATGAATTTATCTATGAATACATGCATATTTTTAACGTATATTTGAGCAAAACGTACGGTTATTATTAAAAGTGTGTGAACTGGAGCAAATAGCTTACACATTTAACATAATTTGAAGAAGAACTTCTAGAAAGTGGATGTAAGAAATGTAACCAAGATGACGGCACGATACGATTTCCATCTACTTCTAAATAGTCATCGTACTATTTACTTCAAAACTAAGAAATCCAAGTCAAATTGAGTAATATTTTCAAGTGAGAAATCAGTTTCTAAAAAATCTCCCATACCTGGAAATATTTAAAGCAACTAATTCTGAAAATGTGATAGCTTAATTCCTTTAAGAAATAAACACACTTTGTTGGTGCTTTCGCAAAATCGATTCTGGATATCGGTTCTTGAGAAGACAGGGCTTAAAGTTAAGTTCCGTTAATACAATATATTGACTAGGTTTCCAATAGATGTTCAGTGAATATAGTGGATTATATTAAGAAAACTAGCACTGCGTCGGTTACGGTAACGGAGGTTCCAGTTCATTCAATCAACGGAACAGCCTGCTCGTGAAATTAATATGCAAGTGGCTGTTCCCTCCACAAGCACGCGTCCCCACCATGCAGTTATCAGAGATTCAGAGCGATACACAGAATGTGACAAGGCTGGCTCTTTGAAATACAGGCACTACTCATTTTTGGCGGGTAAGTGGAGTGAGAGGACACAATCTGCCGCCGATAATCGAACTCATTATCTATGCAATCGTGAGCCGGATATCCTAACCAATAACTCATGCGCGTTCACAATGGATTATATTAAAGACTAGACCAGACAGCACATATCAAAGAAGCAATCTTAACACCTGTATATATGAGGTCAGTGCACAAGGTGAGTTAATAGCATTAGGAGTTTAGCGAAAACGAGATTTAAATGCATATTAGTTTGTTTTAAAGCCAAACGTGGCTTTCACTAAGAGTTGCTCTTCGGGTAAAATTAGGCAAAGTACAATCTTAATATCTACAAAGAGGATGTATATAATCAGCGATTATTACGATTGTTACACTTGCAGATAGGTTTTCAGGTAGATTAATTGCATTGGAAAGCAGTTTAACGGTGTAATTTAGCAAAGGGCTTACGTGCATTACAGTAAATCTTAATCAAATTTCTGTTAAAAATTCTGAGTTAATTATGATTTGGTCGAAAGAGGAAGTTGATATAATCAGGAACATGAATGGTTAGGTTTATTCTCATGCTTAAGCTATATACGGGTTATTTACACATATACACTAACACACACACATACATACACAATCACACATACACACATACATACATAGATACATACATACATACATACATACATACATACATACATACATACATACATACATATAAATATATATATATAAGAGGAATAGCCACGAAGGTGGATTCTTATTATGCTAGAAGACAGCAAATCGCCTTACCACAAAGAATATGTTCTCAAAAGTTTTAGCAAACGTCAGATGGTATAGGACCGCCTTTGGCAGTAATTACAGCTTCAATTCTGTGAGGTATGGACTCGTACAAAGTTTGAATTGTTTCCAAAGGAATGTTTGTCCATTCTTCAGCTAAAACAGTCTCCAGTTCTTGTAGTGATGATGGTGGAGGATATCGACTCTTTACTTGTTTTTCTAAAATGCACCATAAATGTTCAATAATATTGAGATCTGGTGACTGTGGTGGCCAGATAAGATGTTCAACTTCACTAGAATGTTTCTCATGCCATTCAGTAAGAACATTAGCTGTATGAATTGGTGCATTATTATTCTGAAGATTGTGTTTCCCTCCGGAAACAGTTCCGCAACCATAGCATGAATTTGATCAGATAATAAGCTTAAATAGTTTTAACTATTAATTCGGCCAGGAAGGGAAACCATTAGGCCAGCGGATTTCCAAAATATAGCTCCCCAGATCCTCACAGATCCTCCTCCATGTTTAATAGCTGGAAGAAGGCAGTCTGTGTCAAATGCTTCTTTTGGCTGTCTCCACACGTGTACTCGGCCGGTGGTCGGAAATAAGGTAAAGGATGACTCGATCGACAAAATAACATTCTTCCACTGCTCTGGGGACCAATTCTGTAGGTTTTTACTCCACACTAAACGCTTTGCAACGTAGGAGTGGCAGTGTGGTACGTAGCCACAGGCGTAGGAGTGGCTGTGTGGTAAGTAGCTTACTTACGAACAGCATGGCTTCGGGTTCAGTCCCACTTCGTGGCACCTTGGGTAATTGTCTTCTACTATAGCCTCGGGCCGACCAAAGCCTTGTGAATGGATTTGGTAGACTGAAACTGAAAGAAGCCCGTCGTATATATATATATATATATATATATGTATGTGTGTGTCTATGTTTGTGTGTCTGTGTTTGGCCCCACAACGTCGCTTG
>NC_069005.1:11919827-11922469 GCF_001194135.2 Octopus bimaculoides | reverse complement strand
TATATATATGTTTGTATGTATGTATGGGGGCATACATACTGCAAAATACTCTTTACCTGTGGCTGTTATAGAATATTGCTTGTTTCTTTTGTTTTTCATTACAATTTTCAGTGTTGTCTCCCTTGTCCCAGTTTTAAACAACATTTGTCATTAACGCTAAAATGGCATTTCTCCTTCATTATAGATGTTATTTCAACTGATTAAATATACTTGAAGACTCACCACGTTAAGTACGTTAACCTATACTTGACTTGCCTGTATATTATTCTTCACGAAGAAGGCGTTCACTTGTGTAATATGAATTTTTAGAAAAATCTGAGCTAAGTTATGCTTTCTTTCGTAACATCGTACGAGGAATTCCGCTTCTACGCATTCGAATGACATAGAAGTACTTAAGTGAATGTTGCTATGGCAACAACTGATAAACAAGAAACTAGAATATAGAATAATGTAAGATGAAAAAAATAAATAAATACAAGATCAGAAAGGCATATTTCTTTGCAAGTATCGTAAAGCATTTCTGCAAAAGAAAACATGACGCTGACGTTTCCGGAAACCTGACATAAAGGAAGCTATTTTATTCATCACCTAAGAAAAGTGATCACATCACTTGTCCATACAAAGGCTCATGTCTGCTACAAAGCGTACGCAGATACAGAAAAGCCGTTGTTGTAAAGATTCAATACAAGCACAACGCATGTGAACACTTAGAAACGAGCGTTAATTAGCTGTTGCCCTATTGTTAGAGTGTATCGTGTTACTAATGTATAGATATGTGCTCTAGTTTCTCGATGTCGGTAATAGGAGAGGAAATGGCGAAAACCACATCATCGCAAGGATCTTACGTTTTACATGAAAATCGATGATAATTGTTCGAACATCGAACAATTATCTATCTATCCCTCTCTCTCACTCTCTCTCCTTCTCTCACTCTGTCCTTCTCTCACTCTCTCTCTCTCTGTATATATATATATATATATATATATATATACTAGCAGAAGTACCCAGCGTTGTTTGGGATACAAATACTACGATTTTTGTCATAAATAACGGTAACGCCAAATTTTAGGAAAATTTATCGACAGGTAACTCTGAAGCCAAGCGGTAACAGCTTCATAAACATAAGATGCAGGCGTGTCTGTGTGGCAACAAGTTTACTTCTCAGCCACATGGTTCTGGGTTCAGTCCCACTATCTGTGGCACCTTGGGCAAGATTCCTTTGCGATTATCTTGGGAAAACCAAAGACTTCTGAGCATATTTGGTAGATGGAATCTGAAAGAAGCCCGTCTTACATTATATATGTATATATATATATATATATATATATATATTATATATGTATGTACACACGCACGCACAGACACGCACAGACACAGAGAGAGAGAGAGAGACACACACACACACACACACACACAAACGCACACATACGTAAGTATTTACGTATATCGAGGCAGAAGCAATATTAACACACCAAAAAGACAATCCTTATATTCAATTGAAAGTGGATGGTTTGTTTGAACGCGGAATATTGCGTCATATCCCTTTGAGCGGACCTGTCATATGTATATCTATATCGGTCCCGAAATTGGTATTAAGATTCGGTTGTTATGCGGCTACTTGACGTCTGCCTCTGAGGAGACGGAGTACGTCAAAATCAGACGATCGAAAAATCCTGGCGCCTGTAGCAGACGAGAATCGTCTGCCAGGGATGTAAACATGTGTGCTTTTATGCAACATGCGTCCATATGAGAGGTCCTCTCAAGGCAAATAACGCAATATTCAGTATTCTAACAATATATGTGTGCGTATGCATGTGTGTGTGTGTGTGTGTGTGTGTGTGTGTGTGTCTGTGTGTGTAAATCTTTGTGTCTATGCCCTCAACCACCGTTTGACAGTTAGTGTCTTTATGCTTGTATTCCTGTATCGTAATGCCTCTGCAAAAGAGAGCAATGGAGTTGGTACCAAATATAAAAAAATAAGTACTGAGTTCGATTCGTTCGGCTAATATTCTTTAAGACCGTGCTCCAGCATGGCCGCAGTCTAATACCAGACACCAGTAAAAGATAAAAGAAAAAAGATATAGCATTCAACAAACAATGTACCATATCTGTGCTGGAGCAGTCCTTCCTCCCTCCAAATGTCACATTTCGAACGTGACACCGAGCTAAGAATGGGAACACCGTGAAGGTACTTATATCACTCGCTGCTACTTTGGCTCCTAAAACACTAGTGAAATCACGGTGCATCTAACTAAGCCATCGCAAGTGATGGTCGTAGTAAGAAGTCTCTGTATATAGGTTTCTTTATTCTGGTAAAAACTAGCTGAAAGCTATATTCGTAATGCAATTGCTCTGAGGTATAAATCTTGTAATCTTGGACTGCCAGGTATCGTTTTTCTATTTATTTTTTATTTTTTACTCTCTTTGTATTTTTGTTAGATTTTCTCACAGTCTGAATCGATGAAAATTACTTCGAATACGTTATGAAGGATGTCACATTAACAACTACAACGTTATACAACCGATATATCGAAAACACATATACGTACACACACACATTTATAGAGAAATATTCCTACACAAATCACACCTCTACGCCCACAAACACACACATGCAAACACACTAACACTTATACTCACAT
>NC_069005.1:11913582-11919380 GCF_001194135.2 Octopus bimaculoides | reverse complement strand
TGGTTTTGTAAAAGGAGATTTATAAAAAAAAGAAAGAAACACCTCCTGTGTTCATAATGTCTACATGCATACATACATACATACATACATACCCACACATTGAAACATGCACAAAACAGCTGACAATAATTTTTTAAACAATACTAAGAGAGAAGACATAGTCACGCATAACACTATATTCGTACATTTATATTCAGAAAGCAAAACAACTCAATTTTATTTCTTTACCATTCGGCTTCTTTAACTCTCAACAACATTACATGTTGCACACTCATCAAATCTATAGACTTCGTGATTCTCTGTTTATTTAATTTAACATAATTCCTATAAGTCATCTATGTTTACTTGACCCGTTATATATTCAAATCATGCAATTCCTTTTTTATTTTACTTTTGGTAGATCTTATATATTTTTTTCATCTATTTCAATTGTTCCCTCCTTCCATTCATTGACATTAGTGGAAATCTGGTATTTCTGTATATGAAGCTGATTATAAAACATACAGCGAAAGAAAAAGAAGAGGAGAGAAAAGTGGATCCTATTTCTCTTTCGTTTATTATTTTCATTGTGTTTTTGTTATTTTTCCATTCACCCATGACCAAAGACGCTTTATATAGAGTTATCTGCAACTAAAAGCAATAAAGTGTTGCCTGGTGATCCGTTGTGGTTGAGCACAAGTTTGCCCTTTGAAAAAGTCTCTAAGCAACTGTAGTGGTGAAACGCGCGTAGAAACAGTAATTTAAACTTGCGTCCATCATTATTTCTCATATGTGGCGGAGGCCTAGCAGAACCATTTGCTCGCCAGATAAGATGCTTAGCGACATTTCGCTCATCTTTACGTTATGAGTTCAAATGACGCCGAGATCGACGTTACCTTTCACCATTTGTGGGTCGATAAAACAATTACCTATTGGGTACTGGGGTCGATGAAATCGATTAGGCTCTCAAGATTTTTAAGGGATATAATTTTTCAAGAGAACATTTGAATAAAAGATATTCGGTATGTTCTTCTGAAAAATTATACATCTCTTAAAAGAACTTAAAACCATCCAACGACTACTTAAATTCCAGAAAGGAGATTTTTACTGTATGTCCACATTTTAAGAAATACATATTGGCGCTATTTAAAATTAGGTCACCAGACCCATTAACAACTTATTTTTATGTCTTTTCACATTGTTTATTATAATGTTGGTTATCTCGTTTATATTTTCATTGTCCCTTGTCCCTTGTTTCAACGTTATATACTTAAAAAGCAGCTGGCAAACGGTCTTGTTCTCGGCTTTCAAAATGACGAAATATATTTGTTTCGATAAAAATTATGGGTTTTATTATAACATTATACACACACAAACACACACACATGCATGCATACATACATACATCGATGCACACACACACATATATGTATATATATATATATATATATATATATATATATATATATATACATATATATATGATACGAGTGAGTGGACAAAGGGAAGAAGGGCACTCAGCAAATTTATTGGGAGTAATATCTATGGATCAAAACAGTTTGATTCAAATTCGTTGGTACTCTTGAGTTTCAAGCGTGACGCTAGTCGGCAGTCATTTTGAATTTGAATGACAGAAGTTGATTGTTATCACCGTATGGTAGGCTGCGATAGGTCGAGGAAGGTCGCACGGTGTCGTAGTTTGATGTTGGTATATCGGTAACAGTTTGATGCTGGTATATGAGTAACGCACAGATACACACACACACTCGTGTCTGCAAACGTGCGCGTGCGCGCCCATGTACAAAAGCGCACGTTCGCATCAATACACACATGCACGCAAAACCATAGGAGTATGTCTACACACCCATATATAGAACAATATAATTGCACGTATCACCTTTTCCTACCGTCTCCCCAACAACAACCTGCCCGATTTCCTAATCACCACGTTGTCTATTTCCTATCCTCCACGTGGGCAATTTCCTGTTCACCATGCAGTATTTTCCAACCAACTGTTATCTATATACCAACTTCAAGCCACGACACCGTGTGACTTTCCTCGACCAATCGCAGACCACCTTGCGGTAATAAGAATCAACTTCTGTCATTCAAATTCAATATAGCTGCCGACAAGCATCATGCTTGAATCTCAAGAGTACTAACGAATTTGAATCAAACTGTTTTGATTCATACATACATACATACATACATACATACATACATACATACATACATACATACATGCATACATATATATATATATATATATATATATATGATATGATATATATCTATTGACCAGAATATCAGATCTAGCTATGTGAGAATGAGCTTCCTTGCAGCGTTGTAGCATCAGAATGATACTGAGCCTCCCGGCAGGGGTCAGGTATGAGTGTAGTTAAAAATGTGTATTATTGCACAACGGAAATGTGTATGGCTTTGTCCCACTCAGTCACTCAACAATTCTGAAGGAAAAATATGGAGAAATTAAACTGAATTTAGAGAAGATATTGTATCATTTGCATTGACTTAAAGATGGTGATTTTTCTCTTGGGAGAGTGATGTATCGCAGGTTCGAGGGGCGCGCCGAACGACGTTGCATGCTTGTCAAAATCCACTATTTATTCGTAGTGGATCAGTCCACTTCTCTCCTGGGGGCGTCCACGCAACACCTCTCCCTTTGAGATTTTTTCTTCTAAACACACAGAATTATCATTTTTTCTATTTCTACGTCTTTTCCATTACAAGTTGACATTTCATCTGGAGTCTTTTCAAGGAGGACTTGTTTAATATTCTCAATCACAAAATGGCTTGCGATTTCTTTGTCCATTTTAACCTTCTTAGCAACTCGTTTATTTTCAATTTCAACAGATGAGATCTGCTTACGTTTGAAATCTTCTTGCATGACTCGCTTTAAATGTATCGTCGTAAATTCTTTGTTGCACACAGAATTATTAAATCCTTCGCACGGACTTATTATTATTTTTTCGTTCCACACAGAAACGTTTAATTTTTCAGAGTGCCCGCAGGTAACATTATTACTAATAAGTCTATTATTTAACTTATAAATCTTTCAAACAGACTTATTATTATTATGTTGTTTTTTTCCTCCTTTCTTCAAATTTTCTTCCATTTCTCGCCGAGTGTTTTCCGTACACCTAGGGCAGAGAAACTCATTTCATTATTATTATTATTATTATTATTATTATTATTATTATTATTATTATTATTATTATTATTATTATTATTAGTTTCGTTCTATACGTTTTTTTTTTCAAAATCTTTCTTCAGTTTCACTGTGTGTATATCACTTTTCACTGTATATTATTTTTCCACTGCGTGTATATTACTTTTTACTGTGTGTAGTTCTGTGTTAGTTCAAATCCTACTTCGAAAACATTTTTCGCTACGATGCTTTTTTCAAAATCATTTCTCACTGCGTGAACTACGAATCCTCGTCGCCGCTGATGTATCGCTGGTTCGAACTGTGTACCTTCACTGAATATATTTCTTTATTCGCCTATAGGGGCATACAAAGAGGGAACAAAACAAGGACAGTTAACAACAAAAGGACGGAATTACAAACATAATAAGAAATGATAAAAACGGTATAATGAAATCGAGTGAAATCGAATGAAAGTTCTTTAAAAATTACGTCATAAAATACAAATCTTTGGTGTTTTTATTTAACCCGCCGGCTTTCTGTCTTTTTTTTTTCCTTTTAATTTCCCTTTTATGCTTTTTCTCTTTCGTATTTGATTTACCTTTTTCCATCTTTTCCCCTTGACCGGTTACACTAGCACTCTCAACATCCTTACAACTGTCGTCCATCTTTTCGCGAACATACCTTGAGACAGGCACCTTGTCTCCCGACGGATCTTATAGAATAGGTGGTAGTTAAAATAACTTACCAACCCGCGTCCAGAGATGAAACTGCCTCTCGCAATTCCTCTTGCACGTGTCATCCATACTGTATCTTTCAGTACAGTTACTACGCAGGAAAACGACGCTTTCCTTTCCTCATTAAAGGAGGAACGCGGTACGATCTTAATCATGGACTCAGTCGAGAGCCGTACTCTTTCCGCATCCGACATCAGTTGTTCGACATAGGTTATCAATTCTCTCAGCTCCTCACAATGTACGAAGGCTTGCGCGACAGTTTCCTCTTGTTTACAACTGTGTTGTTTCATTCCAGATAAACCGACTGTTGAAAGAAGACTGTAAATGTAACTAGTAGCAACTTCTCTTGAAAATGTACAAAATTTGGCATCGGGGTGTTATAAAGTACCTGCAGAAATAGGGTTTATCCCCCAAAGGCATTCATGCTGACGTGGTTGTTACGTTAGAGGATGACACTAGATTTAACGACAGTGTAAAAGTGGGCAGCTGAATATAGGAGAGTCTTTAAAATAACCCAACGTTTGGATGTCTGGAAACTGCCACTGCTGAGGAAGACATCGATCATGTTCACCACATAGTGATGCATGACTGGCAATTGACTATGAATCAAGCATCCAATGCTATTTGCATATCCTGGGGGAGAGTTGAGAATATTCTGCACCATGAACTTTACATGACGAAGGTTTTTGATCAGCGGGTGCACTCTGATCAAAAGCGCAACAGGACGATCACATCACGGCAAAATTTGATATTGCCTGAAGCAGACCCAGTTGGTTTCATTGAACGTTTCCGAAGCCAGGTATAAGTGTTGTTTGTCTTCATCACTTTGAACCAGAGACAAAAGGACAATCCATGTTTTGGTAACACCCCTGCTCATCTGCACCAAAGAAGGCCACGTTCGTTTCATTAGCAGGAAAGGTGATGGCCTCAGTTTTTTGAGACGCAAAAGGCATTGTGTTTATTGATTATCTTCAACAGGACCACACCATCAATGGGGAATGCTGTGCCAACTTGCTGAAGCAGTTACGAAAGACTATGAAAACAAAAGGCCAAGAAAACTGATAAATGGGGTCATAATTCATCAGGAAAATGCTCCAGCACACAGCCCTTGGTTTCAAAGGCTGCTGAGCATGATTGTCGCTTTGAACTGGTTGATCACCCTACTTATTCTCTTGATTAGGCCTCATCTCAATTTCATCTGTTCCCTAACAGAAAAAAATATTGAGCTGGAAACCAGTATGGAAGTGACGATGACTCATATCTCTTATTTATGAATTGTGTGACATAGGCGTAGGAGTGGGTGTGTGGTAAGTAGCTTGCTTACCAACCACATGATTCCGGGTTCAGTCCCACTGTGTGGCATCTTGGCAGAGCGTTTTATACTATAGCCTCGGGCCGACCAATGCCTTGTGAGTGGATTTCGTAGACGGAAACTGAAAGAAGCCCGTCGTATATATATATATATATATATATATATATATATATATATATATGTGTGTGTGTGGGTGTGTGTGTGTGTGTGTTGTATATCTGTGTTTGTCCCCCCAACATCATTTGACAACTGATGCTAGTGTGTTTAGGTCCCTGTAACTTAGCGGTTCGGCAAAAGAGAACGATAGAATAAGTACTAGGCTTACAAAGAATAAGTCCTGGGATCGATTTGTTCGACTAAAGGCGGTGCTCCAGCATGGCCACAGTCAAATGACTGAAACAAGTAAAAGAGTAAAAGAGTAAAGAGTAACTGGATGAATGCGTTTACACCAGTGGGATCCTGGCACGGTAACACCACTGGAAGAAGTGTGTAGGCCACAATGGGACTATTGATAATAAACGTCATGAGAGTTCCTTGGTCATCCTCTGAACTTTTTAGCCAATCGTTGTATATAACTAAAAGGCAAATAAAACGTGGGTAGCGAGAT
>NC_069005.1:11909196-11912836 GCF_001194135.2 Octopus bimaculoides | reverse complement strand
TATATATATATATATATGGGTGTGTCTGTATTAATGTACGTATATTTTTTTTTAAATACACGGCTTTAATCAAATGGTGTTCGTGATCGATTATATAATGATAAATGAAACCAGAGTTTTTAACCTCCCCGTATGTCTTTCAGTATTCAGTAAATGATGGATAACTCCAGAGAAGTGTCACGTGTGTATGTATATATCTCTTTTATATATATATATATATATACATATGAACAGTAGCAGTTTACACCATAGGACGAAGCACAGCACGAACACTTACTCAACCAATTAACATATTTGTCACATGATTATAGGAAAACAAATAAATCGTACACCTCTGCGATTAAAAACGTTTCAACTGAGCGACAAGATAAATTGTAGCCAATATTTAAATTTGCCCGAAGCTGTTTTAATGTCTTTACGATATGTATGTATGTTTGTATGTATGTATGGTTATGTAGCAAGAAGAGAGAGAAGAGTTAAGATGGGAGAGTTAAGAGTTAAGATGGGAGCCAAGAGGAGATGATGAACAGTGATCAGGCCAATTCTGCTGACCTAGTACAGACACACGCCCACACATATGCGCGCGCGCACACATACACTCACATACGTATCCCTATTGACTGGAACTGATGTCTCTTAAGATCTTCTGGACAATATTCCCATTGTAACTCAAAAGTTAAACACCTTAATAATTTTCTAAAATACTTACGTATAATAATTGTATTAATCCTTTATGTGTATGTGTTTGTGTTGTGTGCTGTGTTGTGTATGTGTTTGTGTGTGCGTGTGTATGTGTGTGTGTGTGTGTGTGTGTGTGTGTGTGCGTGTGTGTGTGTGTCAGTAGTTAAATAAGACCCGATTAAAACCCTTATAAAATGCTTTGCTAATTTCGTCCACAGTTACTGCTACATGATGTCATCATACAGTGGCAATGTTCTCATAATGGATGTACATCAGGAATTCCATTGTATTTGTGGAGTTTATATAAATAGATAAATTATAGAAAATGAAATTAACGACATTCTTTATTTAAATTCACTACAATGGTTTCGACACATTTTACACTACTACTAATAGTAGTAGTATTAGTATTAGTAGTAGTAGTAGTGTTAGTAGTAGTAGTAGTAGTAGTAGTAGTAGTTGTTGTTGTTGTTGTTTTTGCTGTTGTAGTATCATTTCGTTTAGGCATTCCGATACTAACTCAATATGCTTCAGAATATAAGCGTCAGTCGATGAATCAAAATGTCAAGGGATATACGAAATTATGTCGCGAACTTCATTAGCTTACTGCTGTTTCTGTTATAAGGGGCCATGGACTCGTAGTTGACTGCTTGTTTAACATCATATAACTTCATCGAGGTTTCAAAAATGAAATGCAGTTTTACCCTTCAATTTTGAATGTTGGAAACTTTCTGCAACGACTTGGTTACACCAGCAGGCTTGATGCTTGGGTCCCATATCAATTGAATGAGGCTAACTTCACCCAATGCATTTTTGTTGTGATTGGTTGCAGAAAAGTCAAACAAATTATCCCTTTTTCTATTTGTTAGGAGAGAATGGTGACAGGAGACTAAAATGGATCGTCTGCAACAATGAGAAGCGCAAACGATCACCTGTTAGAAGATGTTATGCTTTCATTGGAAGGGCGTTGCCTTTGTGAGTTTCTTCCCATTGACAGGACCATTAATTTGAAGACACATTGATGGTCAAAATGAACACATCGATCCACAAAAAGCGGCCAGCGCTTGCTAACCGTAAGGGCATTGTCTTTCACCACAACAATGCTAGACTACACATTTCTTTGCAAACGCGGCAGAATTTCCTGAGGCCTAACTGAGAAATTTTGCCACACTCTCCATATTGGCTCTATATTGTACTTTCAGATTGCCATTCGATCGAAATTGATCGAATGGACGGACCTTCAATTCTAATTCGTTTGGAAGGATTTTTCGCCAGTAATGACAGGAAATTCTTTGAGCGCGGAATGATGGATCTACCCACAGAATGACAGAAGATACTGGGTCGAAACTGTAATTATATCATTGCTTGAATAAGTCGCATTCTTTAAAACTAGTATCATCATTTCGCTTTAAAAACCATGTGTGTGTGTATATATATATGCATATATACATGCGTACAGATGTTTTTGTATATGCATCCGTGTGTACATATACTTATATATGTATATATATGAATTTATAAAGATAGATAGATAGATAGATAGATAGATAGATAGATAGACAGACAGAAACACAGACAAATAGACAGACAGACAGACAGACAGATAGACAGACAGTTGGAGATAGATAGATAGGTATGGGTGAGTGTATCTTTTAGTCATTTCCCCAACTGTGTTGGTTTGATTAATTCCTCGTATCTCAGCAGCTCGGCGAAGGTGATTGTTAAGTTCAGACTTGAAAAATAATAAGTACCGGTGTCATATTTTTCGACTAAAACCCTTCGTGGCGGTGGCCCGGCATGGCCACTATCCAATGAGTGATACGAGTACAAGATAAAATATATAAGTTAATAAAACACAGAACGGCGAATAGAATTTAGAATTTCTGAAGCGCGAAGATGTATTCAGGTGGAAAAGGTGAAAAAATATATATATGCAAACTAAAAAGAATTAAGAAAGAAGCAGTAACGACTCGAAGCAGTAACTAACATGCCATGTCTCAGAGATAAGAATGCATTTTCCGCTTCGGTATCGTGACGGCTTGACTTTTTTTCTGATTTGCTACAATTTTGACTAATATCACATGTGCAGTTAGTTGGTGTATGTATATGTGCATGCGCGCACATATGTGTGAGCATGTAATACATACGTATATAAATATCTCTTTAAATATAAATTTAGATACATATCTGTACATCTATTCTTAAATAGAAAATAGGAATATACATATATAATGTATACATCCATATATCTTTACACATATATATATATATATATATATATACAGTCTGTTAAAGTCTGTCATACCGGCCATGACGAAGGGAAATAGCCCTGAAACTCGAGTCGCCTTTATATATATATATATTTATATTTATATATTTATATATTTGATCCTTTATATTGAACACTCAATATTTCATCTACATTCAATACTTTCTTTCATGGTGCCATCCATTTTTATTTTATTTTATTTTATATTGTATATTGTATATCATATTATATATTGTATATTCCATATTCTATACCCCACATTAGTTCTGCAGGAATATAAATAAAACATAAAAAACAGACAGTGTTGGAACTCTTTTAAGCAAAATAATATATATATATATATATATATATATATATGTTTGTATTATGTATGAATGTATGTATACGTACATATTTATATGTTTGTGTGTATATATATATATATATATATATATATACATGCATACAAATGTTTTTGTATATGCATCCGTGTGTACATATGTTTATATATGTATATATATGCATTTATAAAGTTGTGATGTTAATACCTATAGTTATATCCACTAGTTATAATACACACACACACACACACACGTCTCTGCATAGTTACACCCACAAACACATATACACATCTGTGCGTATACATAGTTGTGCTTGGGTGTGTGTGTGTGTGTGTGCTTGTACATATATATATGTAGAGAGAGAGAGAGA
>NC_069005.1:11904322-11909176 GCF_001194135.2 Octopus bimaculoides | reverse complement strand
TGTGTGTGTGTGTGTGTGTGTGTGTGTGTGTGTGTGTGTGTGTGTGTAGTCTCATTGTCCGTTCCGTTCTTCCTTTGAAATGCTTCAAACATGTTATGTCAGGTTCGGACGTTTATATCATTGCGCTACGTATCTTGTGAATAAAGCTGTTTTAATCCTTTATTCTTCCTCATCAAATCAATGAGAACAACAATAACAACTACAACAACAGAAGTATGGACCGATTCAGTCAACGCAAAAGCCTCTGCGTTGTCGTTCGTCTTGCTAAAAATAGTAGCCCTACTCCTTACGAAACTTTACTTGCCTTTTTAAAATGTAATGATACACGCTAGTTATTTAACTTATACTTATTTTATTGACTTCATAATAATAAAATGGAAAATCGACCTCGCCGGAATTTGAACTCAGAACACATCCGTTAAAAAAAGATGACCCTAAACATTTTTACGGAGTTGTAACGATTCTGCTAGCTCGCCGCCTTGAACAACATCCTAACATAATTGCAAGTAACTCAATCAAAATCACCAGTTTTAAGGGAGCATAGAAAGTATAATATATCGACCACAGTACTTAACAAGTACTTTATTTTATAGATCAGAATGGATGAGAGACAAATTTAAGCCAGGCGGAGTCTGTTCTCGGCGCTTAAAAGCCATAGCAAATTTCTATAGGTGATATTTCTCAACGCAATTCATATCACCGGTTTGACGAACTCCGACAAAAACATAAGCATAATGAACGTCATAATTGCTTAAATAAGGTTTCCAACATTTCGATTTTCTACTATAAAGTTATTCATTAGCAACGCCTTTGATGGTGTTCCGTTGTTGTTGCTTATGTTTTTATTGTTGCTGTTGTTGTTATTATTGTTGTTGGTTCGTCGTCGTAGGCGTTATTGTTATTGTTAGTGATGTTGTGGTCGTTATATTTGTTCTTGTCGCCCAGATCGATAAGGCCTATGATCAATGGCATGGCTGCCATAATCATCTCGTCTTTATTAACATTATTTTTTGTCTCTATCAGAGTATGATTACAACTCTATTTTTCAATATGCCTTTCAGTTTCAATATATATATTTTTTAATCTATATTCTGCATTATTATTTTTCTTTTTGTTTCTGCTTCCTGAGGTTGGAGGGCGGAACAGTTACCATGGACTTCACTGACACTTCGAGATCGCTAAGATTGATGTCAATAATGTTTATTCTTTATGTTCTGCATTCAAGTGCTACCGACGTCCTGTCCTTTAATCCTTTGACATGGATGGATGGGCGGATGGGTGCGTTTGTGTGTGTATATAAAGACCGAGGTCGACGTAATTAACTTACCCCCTCCCTTACACGTTGCTGGCCCTATGCCAAAATTTGAGAGCATTAATCTTCGTCTTGAATCGTTACAGATCAACATCTGCAGGAATGGTATGAACAAGGAGGGAGTTCCACAAGGATGGTATTCGAGTAACGAGGGAATGGCTGTAATGATTAAGGTAGAGCCTTTCGTGTTGACCACAGCACAAATGATGAATTAGAGACGAGTGAAATAGGAAAGGCAAAGTGGAGATAGCATGAGCCCAACTGACACCAGAGAACATAGTTTATTATATCAAATTATACTAGCAGTAGATGTAGAGTGAAGAACCAATACGCCAGTTTGGTAGGTTTGTGGGAAGTTTGGTTGCTAGGAATTTTAATATGTTAGCCATTGCCTGTCCCTTGTATCACATGTGAAACACAAAACATAATTCTCATGCATCATATATGATATACATTTCCTTTCTTTTCAACGACCAGAATAACTTGGAATTTATAAAAGGAAAGGCGTATAATACTCAGATTGTACGAAACAATGCCTTACAAAAGTCTCAAAACGTAGACGTTTAGGACGAACTTATGAAAATGCTTTGGAAGGCAAAGGGTTACGCAAAGTTGTAAAGACTTCCTTGTAGAGCGAATCTGTAATCAATAGCATTCTTCCAGCTGTAACCATCTCCATTTGCTAACTGATTAATGAACGAAGCCTGATGATACCTTCTTAAGCGTTTGCCACTGTGATTAGTTTGGGGGTATTTCTTTGGACGTATTCTACATAGGTTGGTTCAGAGTTTAACATCAACCTGCTGCCGATGTAGTCCCTTACGCCAACACTTTCCGAGGCTGAATATTAGCATGAGGTTATCTCAAGTCTCGAATTATTGGTAGCAGATATGACCAAAGTATGGTTTAGTTTCCACTTGCATCCAATTTATTACAAGCAGAGATGATTGCCTATCAATTAGAGACTATTTGATCTAAGACCTCTGCTTCCGTCTTAACAGACTATGGATCTGGACGTGGAACATACAGTGCTAGCACCACCACTTTTAAGCATCTAGGGTGTTATATGTGAGAGATGTTTCTTGCAAAATTTAGCAGTTTGAACCAACACTTAGTTTCTTTTCTGACTGGTCGATTCAGACTGAATACAGTCATGATCCTCCATGACCACACATTCTTTTCGTTTGTTACCATTTCATCTTATATTCTCCTTACACAGTATTTATCCAAAATTTATTTATCTTATACATCCACCATTTTCTTTGCTTGCAGATGTAGATTTGAAGAATTTCACCTGCGAGGAATCAAGAATTTGTCAAATTGATGGGATTATATCAGTAATAATGAAATGTAATATTAGCTTGATTAAATAAATCAACTGAGACCATAGAAGCATTTTTCTTTCCTATTCCGACATGCAAGAGAACATTCTTTCTAACATATCAGTCTATCTGTGTACGTGACTGTGTGTGAGTACAGCTTGATATACAAAAGTGAATCTACATACATATTGGTTTTAAACTTTGGTATAAGGCTAGCAATTTCGAAGGTGGGGTTGGGGTGGGATAAGTCGATTAAATCGATCGCAGTGCTCAACTGGTATCTATTTCATCGACTCCGAAAGGATGAAAGACAAAGTCGACTCCATTGGCATTTGAACCCAGAGCGTAAAGACGGAAGGAATGTCACTAAGCATTTTCCCCGACGTGCTAACGATTCCATACATACTGGCACGCATAAAGCGTGCATAGAAACAGAAACACACACGTTAGTAAAAACAAGACGTTTTTCCAAGATGCAAGAATGCGGTTCGAGTCTTTTAAATTACTATTTCTATAAACTGGATAAAAATTTAAAGATTCACTCGTTGGCTTGTTATTATTTAGTCCTAGATCAGCTCTCATCAAACAAACTTTCCTTAATGATATTTAAGCGATAATTCTGCCATCGATTCAGTTTTTTTGGTTTGTTTGTTTTTTTTTCATACGTTATTCAGTGCTGTTGTTTAGAAAAATTATTACAGCGTCAGACAAAATGCCTTGCGATAGCTTCTATTGACGACAATACTTCTCCGCATTAAATGTTTCGTTTTGGATTAACACTTCATAACAGACGGCACACTTCATATTCCACCAAACACAGCGTAAGTTTATTCGAGTGTAGTGCTAGTTTGTGGATGAATTCTTATTTTTTTTATTAGATGTTGACCATTTCGTGGGATACGATTATAGAAGCCCACTTTCAACACTTGTGATTAAGAAAAGTTCGATAGCAAGTCAGGTCTACAATAATGAGCCGAGGTCATTTCATTGACCAAGCTCAGAAGCAATCAAATGATGACGAACGAATTGACCAATTTCAGACAATTCTCTTAATTTATGATACAGTTTTATGACCGACGTGTGACCTGAATCGAAGATTTGTAGATTCTCGTGCAGTTTGCTTTGGATTTACCTCATCTACGATTTTAAGAAATTGATCGCTGAAGGTGCTGCGCAGTGGGACTGAACTCGGAACCATACGTTTCGAAAGCAAACTTCTTACCACACTGCCACGCCTGCGCATATATATATATATATATATATAGTGCCCTGCGTTTATAATTGTATATAACTATTATTTTTAGTGGACGTGCATCTGTGTACATGTATCTATATATGAGTGTGCTTTGTTTCGCTTATGTGTGCAGCGTATCTTACCAAAAGTTAACTTGTTATCCTCTACTGTCATTCCGATACTAACCTCTCCTTACCTTTTCCAGTTAAACTATTTAAAAGTGTTTAACACTTTGGCGTAGATGATACTACTGATAACATAAAGTGATGCGAGGTTAGATATCACGTTCCAACATTCTGATAATCCTTTTACTTTATGTTCGTTTTATCATTCTTCCACTCTCACATTCTTTTACGTTAGTATTTATTTTTAAATAAGCTTTATGCGATCATTTACCATTGCTGGTTATTCTTGTTTTATATTTTAATTTTTATCATTATTATTTCTTAGGCGTTTGTTTACTTGGACTTTTGTTCTATACGGTTCTCTATTTCATTCGTTCCTCTCATTCAATTAACTGTTCACTCCTGTTTTCTTTTTTAGCTTGTATTTTGATTCTCATTCAAACACGTCAGTAATAGTGGTTTAAGTAGCTTCTCTATCTTCTCTTTTTAACCTTTCCTTACATACATTTTCTAGCCTTCTTATTCCAGTATTCATCCTGTCCCTGTTAATTTTCTCGTTCTTCTATTCCTACATTCCTTTATATATTTATTTTAATTCTTTTATTAAACGGTGAAATTCAAAGCTGATAAAACCATTACTAATAACGTGTAGAATATTTAGATTAAGCTTTTGGGAGAACACTACCTCACTTTTCCGTCGAATAGTTTTGCTTTTTTTTCACCCAATATTTACACACTAATTTTATAGCTTTATCTGCTTCGAGTTGCATCGTTCTAAAAAATTATTGTTTCACATTCTTTCGAAGTTTTAAAATTCTTATGAAGTTAATATTTATGTATTTTATAGCTTTATCTGCTTCG
>NC_069005.1:11901558-11902357 GCF_001194135.2 Octopus bimaculoides | reverse complement strand
ATATATATATATATATATATATATATATATAAATATATATATATGTATGTATGTATATATATATATATATATACTGTATGTATGTATTTATATGTATATTATATAGTTCTAAGAAATTTTAGCGTGTCTCTTTATGCAAGCGCGATATTTCCATTAAAAAAATGTTTAACTATAGTTATTAAATAACAGTATGGTGATAATATATGCAAGAACGTTCATGATTTGAATCTTTTCTAGGAAAATGTCAAAAATAAAGATTCTATAATACAGATGTGTAGATAACTTTAAGACGTTTAGTAAACAGTGCAATGAGAAGAGAGATCTGGGTATATCCGCATTCAACTAATAGGCTTAAATAGATAACATATTAACGTGCACACGTAGACGAGTATATAAACAGAGGAGGAGTCACACGCATACACACACACATGCAAACACGCGCGCGCACACACATTTATGTACGTTGATATATAATTCATATTCATAAATATATGTATGCATGTACACATGTATCTATAATTTCATATGTGTATATATGTGTGTTTCTGTGGGGGCGTGGGAGTGAGTGTCTGTGTGTGTATGTATGTATATATAAATGTTCACATATATACTTGCATATATACATATGTAAGTATATATATTATATATTGTATATTCCATATTCTATACCCCACATTAGTTCTGCAGGAATATAAATAAAACATAAGAAACAGACAGTGTTGGAACTCTTTTAAACAAAATAATATATTCCTCTATACACAATCATACAAAAAAACCACCTTTTTTGTATTTATTTTTA
>NC_069005.1:11897667-11901313 GCF_001194135.2 Octopus bimaculoides | reverse complement strand
ACATATATATATTACATATTTCTTGTGTCATGAGTTAGAGGATTCGTGTCAACTGGTATGATTAAAATCCCTTATGGTTAATTAACTAATTATTAATCTTCCACGATTTATACCATTAGTGCTTTGTACGATATTGCGTGTATTTGTGCAGTTGTATACATGTATGAACTGGGGGGTACCTGCGTGTGTGTGTGTGTGTGTGTGTGTGTGTGTGTGTGTGTGTGTGTGTGTGTGTAAGAACGAGGATGTTACTTGTTAATACACACATATGAAAGTATGAAACTGAGTGTTGGTGTATTTGTGATTATCCATAACGTGTGTGTAGTTGATATCACATATATGTCCTTGAAAACACGCTGGTATCCCTTAAAACCATGTGGGAGTGAAATTCCAACAAGTCATACATCCTTTTTGATTTCTGATATTTCTTTCAAACCATATATTGTTCGCTGTCTATATCACTCTCATTATTCTGACCACAAGCTTTTTCATTATTTATTTATTTATTTATTCATTCATTTATTTGTTTGTTTGTTTGTTTGTTTACTTATGCACTCTATCATATACTATGCATTCTAAAGCTGGTTTCCTGGAGAGCCACAAACTACTAAAATTAAACCAGCATGGCTTTCGCTGCGGCAGGGACTGTCAAACACAGTCATGTGGTCATCGATGATATACTTAAAGCCTTGGGGGTCAGGTTCGAAATCTGATGTCATATATCTTGACTTCAGTAAAGCGTTCGACAGAGTTGTTCATAACATTCTACTGTCAAAATAGACAAATGTCGGAATCCGTGGAAAACGTCTACACTGGATTGAGTGTTTCCTGGTGAACAGAATACAATATGTTGTGATCGATGGAATCTACTCAAGCTCCGAAAACGTCACCAATGGTGTACCTCAGGGGACTGTCTTGAATCTGCTTTTGTTTATAGTTGATATAAACGACCTTTCCAGCGTCATAAAACACAACAAAGTGTAAATAATTGCCGATGGCCCTAAGCTCCAGAGGATTATCAATGAAGAAAACCAAACTCAAGTCCAGTCTGATCTACATGCTGTGTGTCAGTGGCCAAACAAAAACAAAATGCAACTAAACGAGGGAAAATTTGAGCTCATGAATTTTGGGAAACAACTATGCTGAAGTAGCCATACTTTCTTCCTTCAAGGGAACCTATCACAGCATCTAAGAGTATCAGAGACCTAGGACTAATTGCTGATAACAATCTAGGCTGGAGTCCCCATATTAACATTAAGGTCGATATAGCGCGTAGTATGAGCTCCTGGATCCTAAGAACCGTCCGGTCCAGAGAACAAGGTGTCATCATTCCACTTTTCTCCACCTTCGTACGGCCACACCTCGAATATATGCTGTCCCCTGTGGTCTCCCCATACAAGACAAAACATCTCGAAAATGGAATCAGCCCAGAGGTCATTCACTAAAAGCATTAAAGGCATGACTGATCTCGATAACTGGGACCCCCTTAAAGCATTGAAACTCTATTCTCTCCAGCGCCGTCGTGAGTGATCCATCAAATGATGTATCATGATGTGGAGAATATACCACCGGCATTGCCTTAACGACCTCAACATTAGCTTCAAAATTCATCAAGGGTGGGACCACGGGCCCTACGTCCCCTACCCAATTCAGGATCACAGCACATAAATACACTGCAATACAATTTCTTTTCCTCAACAGGCCCTGCCCTATTTAGCATTGTCCCGAAACTGCTCAATGAGAAAAAGGATCCCATCACCTTTAAACGGAGTCTAGACAAATTTCTTCAACGAATACCAGCTAATCCACCTATACCTGGATACAACACACTCAGCAAGAACTCCCTACACGAATGGACCTTGATACCGCAAAACTTGACTTTAAAAGGATTTAGATAATCCTATCAAGTGGTTCTATTAAATTAGACATGGCATGGACCAAACTTTGGTTGAAACATATCAAAGTTTATCAAAGTTTTGTCAGTCACCAAAATTAATACTGGACTGGTAAACCTGTCTCTCTTTGGAAATTAGCTCTTCCTATACATATCTTACTTCGGCGTCAACTTTTTTGACAAAATTATTTTATTATTTACTTTTATATTTTTCTTATTATTTGGCATTTTTTTCTTTACATGTTCGTTTATTTTTAATTCACTGTACGTATATATATATATATATATATATATATATATATATATATATATATATAGATATAGATATAGATAGATAGATAAATAGATAGATAGATAGATAGATAGATACATAGACAGATAGATAGGGTCAGTTTAGTCTCTGTACTAGAGTTTATGTTATTAATCACACATCGTTCTGAAGAATAGTCTGTTGGTTCCCATATCTGAACTATTCTACATATGGCTATACAGACGCGTATATTTATTTATATAGGTTTGTATATGTATATTGTATATGTATGATTATATTATGTAACATCTATTACATAACTAACAAGATTCGTCTCTTATATAACTAATAAGATTATTAAACAGCTATAAACTTATGTGATAAACATCTACTTCCTCGCAATACTTCTCTTATCTGTTCAATTTATATGTGTTACATATATATATGTGCGCGTGTGTGTTTGTGTGTAGATAGATAGATAGATAGATAGATAGATAGATAGATAGATAGATAGATAGATAGATAGATAGCACATATATATGTGGCGGTGGGGAATAAGTTTAGAAATGTTATTATTAAATATTTTGAACTGTCTCTGCATCCATACATTTATAAATGCATGCATACAACATTGATAGATAGAGATGTACTCATAAATAGATAGACGCATAAGATATCGATTGCTATACAATATTATGTGCAATATTATCTTGTCTCTTACTTGTTTCAATCATTAGACTGCGACCATGCTAGGGCACCACCTTGAAGAATTCTAGTCAAGCCAATCGACCCCAGTACTTATTTATTTTTTTAATTTTTAATCATCATACTTACTCTACGTTTCATTTTTGCCCACGTACTACATTATAGTGATGTAAAAAGACACCAGCGCTGCTTGTCAAGCAGAGACAGGAGGGGTTAAAAACACACACGCACACACACACACACACACGCACACGCAGATATATATATATATATACATATACACACACATTCATACTAACAAGGCCCGTAATCACCTGGAATATCGAGATATCCTCATACTGAGTCGAGTCGACCCTACTGAAGAGGCTACGGCAAAATGCCGAAACACCGATCAGAATGGAGATATCTTGACCGTTGCTTCCGGGCGATTACAGTCCCTCTTGATATGTATGTATACAATTATATGCTGTAACTGCAGCATTAGAGCATTTTAGCTCGTATTTCTAGCAATATAGGTGTTTCTTACACCCTTAGTCATATTTGATCACAATTATAGCTTTCTTTTTTTTTTTTTTCAACAACTTTGCACACCGCTGCCTATATTAATTGTATATATGTACATCAACCAAATCCACTCACAAGGAAGACACTTGTCAAAGGTGCCACACAGTGGGGACTGAAACCGAAATCATGTGGTTGGGAAGCAAACTTCTTACCACACAACCACGCCAGCGCCTATTGTTTATGTATTCTCGAGAAATTCTAAATTTTTGAAATACCCAAAACTACAATATTAA
>NC_069005.1:11882667-11892667 GCF_001194135.2 Octopus bimaculoides | reverse complement strand
TGTGTAGTGAAAGAGACATTAAACAGATTTTAAATCTCTTTTTCTTGTTGATTCAGAAACTTGTCTCCTTCAGCAACACCAAGACATGATCATCAAAGGTAACAAATACTTTTTTTTCCCACGGTAGAGGTATTTAGCTTTACAGCTATTCCATCTCTCTCGACTAGCTGTCAGGTATTTTTAAATTATCTTTTAATTGTATTCTCAGTAGAGATGACTTGGCTGCTCCAGCGAAAGAAAGATTAGAAGAGTTGTTCCAAGCCGTTGCACCGTTTTATTTCTCAGTTCCTTCGTTGCTTTTATCATTGATGTTGTTTTTATTGTTACCGTTACGTAGTAGTAGTAGTAGTAGTAGTAGTAGTAGTAGTAGTAGTAGTAGTAGTCGTTGTTGTTGTTCGTATTGTTGTTGTTGTAGTTGTTGATGGAACTGCTGACGTGGTTGTTGTTGCGATTGTTCTTGCTGTTACTGGTGTTGTTACTTGTACTCGCATCGTACGTTGCTTCGCTCACGAAAGGACTCTCATTGTTTACATTTTCGAAATTGCCGTTTTTATTTCGAACAATGTCGTCGAAAACGGACCAGTTGTTTTTCCGAAGATCTTCTAAGAGATCCTTCTCGAAAAAATTGGCTCTGCTGTCTTTTTCGTTCTTTCTTTCAGCAAAAATACAATCATCGTCCGTTTTTTTTTTGTTTTTTTTAGCGCTAATTGGTTTTTCTTAGTGCTAATTCGTTTGCCACACTCACACTCTCTCTCACTGGTAACACTCCTCACTCTCACACCTTCCCTCACATATGAGCATCACCGTGTTTTGTTGTTCTTTCTCCATGTCAGTGGGGAAAACGCAAGCAACTATAATTGTAAAACATAACTGACATATCCACCAAACCTGGGGGACAAAACAGGACAATGAACTCACCACTCGACAGCCATACTACTACTACTACTACTACTACTACTACTACTACTACTACTACTACTACTACTACTACTAATACTAATACTACTACTACTACTAATAATAATAATAATAATAATAATAAGAAGAAGAAGATATAGTCACACGCCAGAAAAGGTCAAAGAAAGCGAGAAAGCAACCGTATTCTGGGATATGCCAATACACATACACACAGATAGAGAAATTAAGGCAATAGGCCAGATATAGTTGTCAGAGATCATGAAGTTAAAAAATGCTTTCTAATTGATGTATCAATACCAGCAGATGACAACGTTTCTCTAAAAGAAATGGAGAAACTTTCAAAATACAAAGACCTGGAAATAGAGGTAACTCGAATGTGGAATCTAAAAACAGAAACAATTCCTATCATAGTAGGTGCCTTAGGTATCATAAAAAAATATTCAGACAAATACATAACAAAAACACCAGGACTTACAAATATATATAACATACAGAAAATTTCACTACTGGGCACTGCACACATCCTACGCAAAACACTTTCAATACAGTAACCATAAGAGCATCACAGCAAACCACAGCACATACCCAAGGCACACAGAGCTGCGCTCGGTAGGGAAGTGAAAGCACGTTATAAGAATAAAACTACTGAATAATAATAATAATAATAATAATAATAATAATAATAATAATAATAATAATAATAATAATAATAATAATAGGAGCTATATGCATGAAAAATTGTAACCAAATGGACACCATCATGTTTAATTCATGGAATATTAAAACGCTTAAAGTAGAATAAAATATGAGGTGAGAAAAACTAATATTAGTCGATAACTAATTTTGTTATGAGCTTTATGTCAGTTACGGAAGATAACTCCGGATCTGCTTGTGCATTTTCGAGCTTCGTTAGTTGAGCTTCCTTCCTTTCTTGAATAATTAAAAACATAATTTTAGGTAAAGATTAAACATATTTTTTCATACTATCCCTTTCTCAGCTTCAACCTTTTATTTTAATGCACCATGCGTCAAATATATTGGCTTCCGGTAATTTACAGTTCATTATGCTAATGGCATTTAACTTTTCATTTTCTCGTATACATTTCTGTATGCTTAAATTGGTGCTTTGATCGCTATTATTCTGGTATGTTTACAACGTCGATAGACTTTTCGCTAGTGAAGCTTAATTTTTTGACACATAATAGGATGTATCTTCTGTATTTGTCAGAAATGAAAGCGAGAAATATATATATATATATATATATATATATATATATATGTGTGTGTGTGTGTGTGTATATATATATTCATTAACGATTTTCGAGTCCCTCTGCGCGGCACCTGTGCAACTCTCTTCTACTATAACAACGGGTCGTCCAAAGCCTTGTGAGTGGATTTGGCAAACGGAAACTGAAAGAAGCCCGTCGTATATATATAAATACATATCTGTGTATGTGGATGTGTGTGTGCGTGCGTGTGTGCTTATATATGTGTGCATGTATGTATGTATGTATGTATGTATGCATGTATGTATAGATGTATGTATGTATGTGTGTATGTATGTACTTATGTATCTATGTGTGTGTACTTGTGTCTGCGTTGTTTTGTTTATGTTCCCGTAACTAGCGTTTCGTGAAAAAAAAAACCCCCATAAAATAAGTACCGGCTTTAAAATAAGTACTGGATTACATATGTTCGACTGAACCCTTCAAAATGGTACTCCAGCATGTTCGCAGAAGTGCAATGACGGAAACAAGCAAATCATAACAGACAGTCGATACCGGATTTTTTTTTTCTTGACAGATATATCTGCTTTTGTTATTTAAATACTTCAGGAATAAAATACAAAATCACTAATTTCTATGCAATTAATCAAGCGTGTCATTAGATCATGAAGGCACGTCATCTAGGGGTTAGGGTGTTGCATTAACGATCGTTACATCATGCGTTCGATTCCTGGTCCTGGCAGCGCGTTGTGTTCTTGAGCAAAACATAATTTTACATTGCTCTTCGGAGTAGCAGAATCGTTTGAGCGTCGGAAAAAATGCTTTACGGTAGATCTTCCAGTTTACCCCATTCCCAGTTTAATTTCCTCCTGCCTGAAGAAGGCAACAGGAAACCAATCCAATATTCATCCCAAGTCTACTCATAGTAACCCAAGTACCAGTAATCCACTTAACGTCGGCAGGGGAAGGTACGAGCCCTGTCCGTTCGTATAGGAAGCTCTGGACAAGGTTCACATGCACAGAACCGGTCCAAGGGTAAACCATCACAAGACTAGTCATTAGATCGTAATAACTTCAAATCCCCTATTAGCCAGAAGTAGTTAACACCGGCACGAGACTTCACACGTTTTGTTTGTTTATTTATTCATTTACTTTATTCTTTTATTCTTTTTTATTTGTTTCAGTCATTTGACTGCGGCTATGCTGGAGCACCGCCTTTAGTCGAAGAAATCGACCGCAGGACTTATTCTTTGTAAGCGTATACTACTTATTCTATCGGTCACTTTTGCCAACCGCTAAATTACGGGAACATAAACACACTAACATCGGTTGTCAAGCGATGGTGGTGAGACAAACACAGACATACAAACACATACACACACGCGAAAAAAAAATATATATATATGTATACGACGGGCTTCTTTCATCTTCCGTCTTCCAAATGCACTCACAAGGCTTTGGTCGGTCCGAGGCTATAGTAGAAGACCCTTACCCAAGGTGCCACGCAGTGGGACTGAACCCGGAACCCTGTGGTTGGTAAGAAAGCTACTTACCACACAGCCACTCCTGCGCCTATTTCTTTGACAGACCCACACCAGTATTTTACTAGTACTAATTCTAAAAGCCGTCTTGAACCCAAAGGAATTTTGACTCCTGATTTAACCAGAATAAGAAGCGGATTTATATCGAGCAGCTGTTAAATGTTATCGTCCACCGCACTTCCATGTATATTAATTTCTACTCTAAGCACAAGGCTCGAAATTTTGGAGGAGGCGTACTGGATTAGATCGACGCCAGTACGCAACTGGTACTTAATTTATCGACCCCGAAACGATGAAAGTCAAAGTCGACCTCGGCGAAATTTGAACTGAGGACTTAGACAGACGAAATAGCGCTAGGCATTTCGGTGCCTTCTCTCCAATGTGTATTAACTACACTTATGAAACTGTTTTGTTTTGTTTCTTATCTTTTAGTCCCTTATCTTTTATTTGTTTCAGTAATCAGTCTGCAGCCATACTGGAGCACCGCTTTGAAGAGGTTTTTTACTCGAACGAATTGACCCTAGTACTTGTTTTGTTTTTTTGTTTTGGTTTTTAAGCTTGGTAATTTTCTTTTGGACACATTTTGGCGAACGGCTAGATAACGGCGACGTAAAGATACCAACACCGGTTGTCAAGTAGTAGGGGACAAACACAGACACAAACACACGCGCATACACACAAACATCGTGTGCATGCACGATAGGCTTCTTTCAGGTCCCAGCTATCAGATCTACCCACAAGGCTTTGGTTTGCCCGAGGCTGTAGTAGAAGACCCTTGCCCAGTGTGCTATACAGTGAGACTGAAGCCAGAACCATGTGGTTCGCAAGCAAACTTCTTACCACACATCCACGCTTACCACGCTTACCAAGTTTATATAAAGTTCATGCCTTTGCTGATATACGGGGCCACGTTACCTTTGATTGAGAAAACTCAGGATCAGAAATATTCCAGCAGTGAGCATCTCTTCTTTTTTTCAGACAGTGTATCTTAGAATACATTCAATAATCTGATCTTCCTTTTAGTTTTAGGATGGTAGAATATGATTAGACGGAGATTTAGTAGCTATTTCGAGTATACAGAAGACTCCCTTGCTAGTTCCTCATAAAAACAGACAAGAATACTTATAAACTTATGTCTTTCTGTCTCGGTGATACTTTGATACGCTAGTACACCAATGGTGTTAGGTTTTTGTCCATAGTCAGGAAGAGTCTTAGAAAATACAAATATCACCGTTATTTATTTCGTTGTTAAAAGAAACCAAGCTAAGTTGCATTACGAATAACATTCGACTACAGATTTTAGTAGCATATATATATATTATATATATATATTTTTCCTTTTATTCCTGTTATTCATACACATTCAAAAAATACACATACATTTATATTTTATATGTATATATATATATATATATATATATATATATATATATATATATATAGAGAGAGAGAGAGAGAGAGAGAGAGAGAAATATAATATATATGTGTGTGTGTGTGTATGTATGTATGTATATATATATATCTATGCATCTATTTACACACATGTACATACACGCATATATATATATATATATACACACATATATTAACACTTAAGCACCCACATACGTATATACACCAAGCCATACATGCATATATACATCCTTCTATCCATCCATCCATCCATCCATCCAACCATGCATACATACATAGACTTACACACACACCCGCGCACTCACAACTACACACGCGCACGCACACACACACACACACACACACACACACACACACAAGCACACATGCGCGTATTTATATAGAGAGCTGGAAATCAGAGCTGATGTTTTTATCGAATCTACTAATTCAACAATTATCGTTTATCGAAGCTCGTCATTACACAGTCCGTTCCCGCGAGATTTCAACAGCATTACGTTACGTACATTTTCTAAGAAGTCATAAAACAAACGAAGGAACGTGAAAGAATATCTAACTGAAAGCCATCAGCTTTTGCAAATTGTTTTAGGAGAGAGCGAGGTGCCTAATGATTACACAGAATGAATAAATTTCCTAAAGGTAGTGTCAATACTTACGAGAAACAGAGAAAAGGGTTGAAATTTCCGCTGCTATTTGTTCGGTATTTGTTGTTTATTTATCATCTCGGTGTTGTGTTTGAGTGTGTTTCTCATGAATACTAAATATCAGTGAAGAAACCCCGTGGTGATAACGAAATAATTTTCTTAGAGAGATCTTACTTCATGTTTGTTAATGTCTGAAGTCAAATTATGTCAAGTGATATTCTAGCGCTGTGGATAACAGTTACTAACTACGGATCGGTTTCGAGATGAGTTAGACTCCTGGTCTGGTAAGCTTGAAAGTTTTCTTGAAAGAATTTCACAGCGGCTGCTCAACTGTTTGAAAATTAGCAGTAAAATCGTCCTCAGATCGCAAAAAGTGTAGTAAATGAATGATGAATTTTCGACCAAGAATCGAAACTACAACCTGAATGTTTCTGCAAGTTTCTTACCATTGTTCTCTAGATTTTCACTCTAGATTTATCAGTGTTATCTGTCCCATTCCTCACCAAACTTCTATTGTTGCTGAGCCAGTTCTAAATCGGGGACAGGTATAATCATAAGGAACTTCTAACAAAATATCCCTTCTTTCCTCAGAGCTCTTAGAGAGTTCATATGCCTCATTCTCTAACCCTCCTCTCTCTCTCTCTCCTCTCTCTCTCTCTCCTCTTCGTCTCTTTTCACTCGCTCTCCTCTCTTTCTCTCTCTCCTTCCTTTTCCGTCAACTATTTACCAATGCCAGCTATCTTGTCATCATGGCAAATCTCTCGCGAGCCTTTATAACAGTTTTTCCTCCATTTACAGTGAAGGCGTGTGGCCTAGTCGCTAGAATATTCGGCTCCCGATCGAAACCAGTCGCTGCATGGTGTCTTTTAGCAAGATACTTTATTTCAAATTGCTTCAGTCCACTCGACTGACAAACGTCGTACCTGTATTTCAATGGGCCAGCCTTGTTACTTTCTGTGTGTCACAATCAGTCTCTCTGAGAATTACATTAAGGGTATGTGTCTGTGGATAACGCAGCCATTTTTACCTTTATTTCACGAGCATGTTATTCCGTTGATGTATAAACTAGAACACTTGTCATCATAACCGACGGAGTGCCAAGGCTACTTTCGTATCAATTACTAAGTAGTAAACCGTTTACAAAAATTCACTGACCAACATTTCTAATCTGCCTCAACCTAATTTATGAATAAAAAAAGTAACAATTGACTAAAAACTGTTAACTATGAACCATGTCTTCTGTTAACCTATTTCTGAGATTCCTGAAACCGTTTATGCAACTCGCAGCCGTTCTTCAACTGCAGCCTTCTAAACTCAACCAGACACAGCTTCTATTAAATTTATTATCAATAACTATTCGTGCATTATATTTGGTGACATCAACATAGCACATCTTGGATTGGATTATATTGCCCATGTTCAGTTCTCTGAAGGACTATGACTTCAACACGTTCTCTCCACCAAACGTGGTCTGATGTGGAGGTCTTGAATTTGAGCTTCAGATTGTACTATTTTCATGAGCGTACTCTGCCACACTGGATCGACATGGCTTGGCAAAGGGATGCAATTTTTCAGACTTATACCCAGGTGTTAAGTTGATAGCATTGACCCCGTTGCTCAACTGGTTCTTACATTATCGACCCTCAAAGGATAAAAAGCAAAGTCGACCTCACCGGAATTTGAACGCAGAACGTAAGAAAGACGAAATACCGCTAAGTAATTTCGCCCGCCGTCCTAATGATTCTGCCAGCTCGCCACCATAAGTGCATCTTAACCGTTACAAAACTACGAAAAGGTTTTCAATGCACTGACTCAAGGTAAAAGTTTTGTGTGGTCAAAGTTGAAATTGAATAGTTCATATGATCATATCAGTGTTGGATTAGGATGACCTGAGATTACAAACCATCACCATCACCATCACCACCATCACCATCACCCTCACCACCAACAACAATGAAATATATACATCGATAAATAATACAGGAAAAGTGGATATATACGCTGAACACAGGCCTCGGAGAAAATGGATTGCTGTACTTCTTTCGCCTCTTTACGATCTGAGTTCAGATTCTGTCAAAGTTAACTTCACTTTTCATCCTTTGAGGGGTTTGATAAAATAAAGTAACAGTCTAGTACTGAGGGCGGTGGTATGAAGTCAGTTTCCACCCATCGAAGTTGCTAACCTCAGACTATGAAGATAGGTATAAAAGAAAATCTATAACCCGGCTATGAGAGTTGTAAGTGGCTCACTTCTCCATAGATTATCTTTCTTTCTTACAGTATTTGACGAGACAAATGCAGTGAGCTAGCAGAATCATTAGAAGACCGGACAAAATACTTAGCAGCATTTCGTCCGTTTTTACGTTCTGAGTTCAAATATCCGACTTTGCCTTTGATCATTTCGGGATCGACAAAATAAGTATCAGTTGAGCACTGGGGTCAATGTAATCGACTTACTCTCTTCCCCCAACTTGTTGACCTTCGGTGAACATTTGAAACCAGTATTTTACGAAACATTCGCATCCATTGGGCTGTTGATCTCTTCAATACATGATTTTTTCCTCTCTGTCCTATAGAAAAATATATGGTCGATTCTATTTACACGTAGTTGCTATTTCTATTGCAATATCCAACTAGTATTGTTTAGTTTTAAATGTTCCGGTGCACTTTTGGTGTCATTATCAGCACAGCATTGTAAATGGTTTTATCGACACGATTTTGTGTCTCAAGAGAAGAGATATGCTCTTTATGGGCGTTTTTGGACATCTGCTAATCATGTAACTGATATTTTTCGCATTGTCATAGCAGAAACGAAATCTTTTTATCACATGTTGAAGTTATAGAAAAATCTTCTTTTACTGATAAGGTATTTGATAATTATGCGTGTATGTATGTATGTATGTATGTATGTATGTATGTATGTATGTATGTATGTATCTATCTATCAATCTATCTATCTATCTACCTACCTATTTATTTATATATCTATCTATATAGGGAGAATTGACAAAAAACAAAAGACGAAGACAGGTGGTGTAGACGACAAACAGGTGTATTAGTATAACGCTCGGGAAGTGAAAAAGTCTTTAGCGTTTCGAACATACGCTCTTCCAGAGAAAGGAACACAGAAAGAAACAAGGAGAGAAAAAAAGGAATGTGTAGTGGCTATCGATTTATCAGTGTTCTAACTCTATGTATATATGAACCACCATATGCATGTATAAATGTACGTAAGAAATCATGTATAACTGCATTCATTTATTATGCATGCTCGTATGTAGGTATGCATTTCTGCATGTATACATTCATGTATTTTGTATGTATGTATAAGAAAACAACCGTATCCAACTCCCTTTTTCATTGAAACCCAATCACAAAGGAATAGCCATTGAAAAGGTGATAGCTCTACCAGTGCTACAGCATGGCCACAATCTTAAACGCATAAAAGAATAATAGAATATGTATGTATGAGTGAATGAATGAATGAATGAATATGTAAATCGTCCACTGATACACATCGGTGAAGGCGATAAACATCACTGAGAAAAATGGAAGACCGGTTCTTTACCAAAAATATTCTTTGTGATAATATTTCTGCTCTGAGTTACAAGTACTCCCTTGCCAATTCCCTCCGTTAGAAATGCACTACGTCGGTGATTGGCACAGTTAGAAATCTGTAATCATCAACGAAGTTGTTATTCAACTACGATGTAATAAAAAGAAAGAAAAGAAAGAACAAAAGAAAGAAGGAGAGGAAGAAAGAAATGCATCACGGCACGATTACAAAGACGCAGAAAATCACTTCAACTGCAACAAGCAAAACAATTATGATTAACAACAGCAGCAAGAACAATGGGAGGAGAAACAAATGTAAAATAAGGAAACATGAAACAAACAAAATGGCAGTATGTCACCCCTGTTGTGTGTTTAGTGTGTCATTGAGTGCATGTCAACTTTGAAAGAAAAATCAATCAACATTTCCCTATGTTTTTCTGTTTCCGCATGTGTGTTTGTGGTTGTGCGCATGTGTGAGTATGCGCGCGTGTGTGTGTGTGCGACTATGTGTATGTATGTTTGTAAGTATGCATGTATGGCTATCTATGTATCTGCACACACATGTATGTATACATTTATGCTTATAAAGACACGCTCATATACATACATAACTATATATATACACACAGATAATAAACGCACGCACACGTATATAATACTCTCCCTTTACATATACATACATATATATATATATATATATATATAT
>NC_069005.1:11879702-11882488 GCF_001194135.2 Octopus bimaculoides | reverse complement strand
GCACGCACACGTATATAATACTCTCCCTTTACATATACATACATATATATATATATTCATATACATACATATATATGCGTGTGTGCGTGTTTCCCCTCTCCCTCTTTCTCTGTCTTTGTCTCCCAACTATTTCTATTTTTCTGCCTCACTTAAACATACAATATGCGTCATTCTATTTTTAATTTCTATTCTTTTTTCAATTACACCTCATTCCTATCAACTACCTGTTGCCATCTTCATCTCTCCATCACTCTATCTGTCTCTCTCTCTCTCTCCCTCTCTCTCTCTCTCACTCTCTCTTTCTTTCTTTCTTTCTCTTACTCCTTTACTCTCTCTCTCTCTCTCTCTCTCTTTTTCTCTTACTCCTTCGCTCTCTTTCAAAAGCGTACATTATCAACTTCATCTCTTTCTATTTCGTTACCCATCAGAGCTTGCCTTTCTTTCATTTACACTCTCACGTTCTCTGCATATCTGCATCTACCTCTGTTTCCATACCGAGCACTCATTGTCTATGTCTGTCTGTCTCTCTCTCTCTCTCTCTCTCTCTCTCTCTGTCTCTTTATCTCTCTCTTTCTCTCTTTCTCTCTCTCTCTCCACCTTTCTCATTTTTCTTTCCCTCTCTCACGTTCTCTGTATATCAGGATCCAACTTTGTCTTATTACTTTTGTCTCACTCCTTCTCTAACTATTTTTCCCTCTCTCACTCTCTCTTTTTCCCTATTTCTCTCCTTCTCTCTCTCTCGCTCTCCTTCTCTCTCTCTCGCTCTCCTTCTCTCTCTCTCGCTCTCCTTCTCTCTCTCTCTTCCCTAACACTCCCATTAACTAACACATTGCTGATGCATTATCATCTCCGAATCTTTCTTTTCATGTTGTCTCTCTCTCTCTTTAAGAAGACTCTCTCACACGCGCACACACTTATCTCTTTATCCCTCCCTCCCTCTCTCACTCACTCTCACACACTCATACACACACTCTCTCTTTCTCCCTTTCTTCCTTATCAACTCTATGACCAACTTCTGTTTTTCAAAGACATGGAAATATATACGTACATACATACATACATAGCAGCTCTCACAAAACGAGCTAGTCTTTATAAGACCCACTGGCAAGCTAGAAAGAGTAACGAAACCACTCAAAACCACACGCTTTGCTATTTCAATAAATCATGTCTACAGACAAGGGGGATACTACGATTTAGTCATATGTATTATGTAATATAAATCGATTACATCTTAGCACTAGCAGCCATTTCTTCAGAGCCTATCAGAGAAATACACTATGTGTTTGTGCATGTAAAAGAGTGAATGTTTCTGCGTGAGAATGTTTTAGTTATGTACCTACGTACATATGTATTTACGTATGTTTATATTCAGTTTTATTTCACAATTTCATGCCAATAGAGAAAGAGTCGGCTTAGATTCAAGGCTACTTCATTGAAACCAAAACATCAACGACGTATTTGTGCAAGGTTGGCATGTATGTGCATTATTTGGAGCCATAGCATGTGCATATTTGTATGTTCTTTTTATGGATGTATTCTCATGCATACATATAGTTGCATGTCTACACATGCGTGTATTTGCTTAAATATCAAATTATTGGAAAGCTTTACAGTATCTCAAAATTCCATTTGTGGTTTAAATCAGTATTTTTCTAAATAGCTTCTTCCTTTCTGGTTTTGAGAAGTCTAATTTCTTAAGATTGTTGCTTAAGTAATGTGTTACTTATGACCGGCCACCTAATTGATAGCAAGGTTATGAAGGAAAATATCTTCTTTTAATGAGTATCCTTTAAAATTTAAGAAGGTCTTTTAGATTTTTATAGTCCCAAATATTGTGATCATTTGTAGTATATGAATCGAAGATATGCACTCTCCTCACCCAACACCAATATGTATGTATTCTTTTATTCTTTTATTCTTGTACTCGTTCCTTTCATTTGGCTGCAGTCGTGTTGGAGCGCTGCCTTTAAGGGTTTTGGACCGACAAATCGACCCCTAGACTTATTTTTAAAGTTCTAATACGTGTTCTACGTCAGATCCCTCTTTAGCGCTACTGGTGACATGTAACCCAGTACAACCTGTCACATGGTCGGGTCGTCGGTGACTAAACTGGCAACCCCATCAAGCTTGCTTGGTGAGGAGGGTGATTGTTGGACACCCTGCGGAACGAAAAATAAGACCCGTCTAAGGGCGGCAGAACTACTGTGTAGTCAACGGTCAATTCAACAAGTACCATGTCGTGGTAAAGTGGCAATGAGCTCCATTGACCCGGAGAGCTATGCTGGAGGGAGAGAAATCTTCAGGCAAGACTTACCAGGTCAGACAGGTCGAAGTGTAGGAGACACACGAAACTTTAACCATTAAAGGAGTAAACCTCAATGACACTAAATCGAGGCGTCGGCAGCAGGGCGTGGATTTAGTTATCGGCAAGACCTAACAGATCAGATTCCTGGCTTTGAGCTAACAGGATGTCATGCAGAGGATCTTGAATACAAGACAACGGATGAGACCCTAATATTCCTAGTTACATGGAAACTGCGAGACCACATGGAGCAGCGCCCTGTGACTCCTATAGTATGCGCATCCGTCCTGAGGGACGACCTAGACAGTACTTATACTATCGGTCTCTCTTCATGAACCGCTAAGTTACAGGGAAGTAAACAAACCAACAGCAGTTGTCAAGCAGCGATGGGGACAAACACAGACGCAAAGAAACACACACAGATACATATGTGTGCGTGCGTATATATATATATATATATATATATATATATATATATATATAT
>NC_069005.1:11875709-11877769 GCF_001194135.2 Octopus bimaculoides | reverse complement strand
TATATATATGTATACATACATACATACATGCATACATACATATGCATGTATTATGTTTTATCGGTTTTGCTTTGGTTTTTCCCTAAATATATTTATGCTATAATCTCTCTACCACTCTAACTGCTTCCTAGATGTTATATCGTCTCCACTTACCTTCCTCTATCGATTTGCGCATCTACATTCAGTTTTACGTACCTTATATCTGTTAGCTTTCTTTTCATAACCATTAACGGTGTTGTTGTTGTTGTTGCTGGTGGTGGTGGTGGTAGTAGCAGTAGTAGTAGTAGTAGTAGTAGTAGTGTTGAATTCATTCCCAACGTTACGCTTCCTTCTGTTTTCTTTTTTATTTCTCCGCCTCTTCCCTCTCATTGAAAGACTTCAATTCCATTGCACCCTGCAGCAATGTTTACGAAGCTTACATCATATATTTCAATGAACCTCTTCTTCTTCTTCTTCTTCTTCTTTTCTTTCTTTTCCTTACTTTCTTCATTTTATTTTTTATGCACTTTATTTTTTTGTTATTCTCATGTATTTATCGGTATTTAATTAACAATTTAACCTACAAACTCAGGCAGAATACCAAATATCTCAATTAGCATCCGAAGTGCAATGCAGTTTTGCACTCTTATTTTCTTTTCCTTCCTTCTTCGTTTCTTACTTTGTAATTCTTCGAACGTTAAGTTGGCCCACAACATCATGGTGTATTTCGCTAAATATCTTGATTTATTTTTATCGTTGTTGTTGTTATAGTTCAGGACTTGTGCCAGAATTTCAAACTAATATTATTGTTTGTTTTTCGGTTTTCCTTTAGGTTTTCTTCTTTTTTTTACTTTTATTACTAATGAGACTTTTACGTCCGTTACGAACAACGAAAGCTAACTCAGTAGAATTTACTCCTTGCATTTATTCAAGTTGCTCAATTATAAGAAATTGTAGCGTACTTTCATATGTTTCAGAAGTGGCTGTGTGGTAAGTAGCTTGCTTACCAACCACATGGTTCCGGGTTCAGTCCCACTGCGTGACACCTTGGACAAGTGTCTTCTACTATAGCCTCGAGCCGACCAAAGCCTTGTGAGTGGATTTGGCAGACGGAAACTGAAACAAGCCCGTCGTATATATGTATATATATATGTGTGTATATATGTTTGTGTATCTGTGTTTGTCCCCGTAGCATTGCTTGACAACCGATGCTGGTGTGTTTATGTCCCCGTCGCCTAGCGTTTCGGCAGAAGAGACCGATAGAATAAGTACTAGGCTTACAAAGAATACGTCCCGGCGTCGATTTCCTCGAACTCGAACTTTGCTCTGCATGCGCAGTAACGTGCGAAACGTGTGATCCTCGCATTGGCAATGACAGTAAATGTTGAGCTAAGAATCTGCATTAAATTTTGCCAAAAGCTCGACGATACCTGAACAGAGGCCGACGCAAAGTCTTCAAATCGTTTTCATCTTCTGAAACTGAGATCTTGTGCAAGATTTTGTGCAACTGAAACCCGAGTGTTTTACTTTTAGTCAGCTGAAAGCAGTTTTGGCTCAAACTTGGCAGACATACGTCTCATGCCAAAATCTTCAGTAATAATGAACTGAACCGCAGCAAATCTGCACATCCTCTGATAACTCACGGATGGTGATTGCACGATTTCCCCTCACGGTTGCACGCACATCTGTGCTATTTTTCTCAGTTCTGCTGGTTGCATGTTTTCGGCCATCTTGGAAACGTTTGAATCACCCGTACACTTGTGTTATTTCTTTACTACCCACAAGGGGCTACACACAGAGGAGACAAACAAGGACAGACACACGGATTAAGTCGATTATATCGACTCCAGTGCGTAACTGGTACTTATTTAATCGACCCCGAAAGGATGAAAGGCAAAATCGACCTCGGCCGAATTTGAACTCAGAACGTAGCGGCATACGAAATACCGCTAAGCATTTCCCCATGCACTTTCTGCAACTTTGCGTAAGCCTCTGAGTATGTATCACCATGACAACTTTCTCTGTCATGGTCAATTCAACGATCACACGCTACACACCTTCCTTCCAAACATTGCTGTTAG
>NC_069005.1:11874136-11875420 GCF_001194135.2 Octopus bimaculoides | reverse complement strand
TACATGGGTACATACTTACATACCTTTATATGTATATGCATATGTGTCTTTCATTTTTTTGCATATACGTAAATATACAGGATGACCAACAAAATCTGGATACATGAAATATCACTCATAGTATCATTTTTTTTCTTCTGCTAATTGAATAAAGTTTTCTTATTTTCACCTATATATCCAAACCTTATGGTCACCTTTATACAGTTGTGCGCATACATATATGTACACACCTAGACACACACATTTTAAAGTGCTTTTGTATTGTAGTCAGGGTCTCATAACTGTTTTTAAAAGTTTCTATTAGAATATCTTTCATATTCATTTGTTGTTGCGACTCCTTGATTGTGTCAGTTAAGTAGGAACGATTTCACAATTGCACCAATAAGAAAGACGCCGGTGAGAATTTTGCTTATGTAACTGGAAATATCTGTGAATGTGATCAGAAAATTTTAAAGTATTTTTACATTGTGTGTGATAGCATTAAGAAAGTATACACAGATAACGCAAATGTTAACATTCACTCCGTGACTAGAATAAAATTCGGATTTTACCAGAGGAATTGAAAACTACTAAACAATCGATGGTTCTTTAAGGAAGGTGATAAACTCTCGTATTTGCATCTACATCCAATCGTATTAAAACTTACTTTTGGAAACTTTATTTAAAATTTGTTGTTGTTTTTGCGTCAGCGCCTAGAAAGTTTGCAATAGAACTTTGCATCAAGGCAGTAAGCTGACAGAATTGTTACCAGGCCGTGTAAAATGCTAAACGGAGTTTTCTTGTCTTTACGTTCTCATTTCAAATTCCTCCTAGTTGAGCGCTGGAGTCGATGTAATCGACTTGGCCTCTCGCTCGAAATTTCTGGCTTTGTGCTAAAATTTGAAGCTAATATAACTTTGCATTATGTATTCTTTTGTACGTTTCAATCTTAAGGCTGTAGCCATGCTGGGGCATCATCCGATTGTTGTACACTGTACTAACATCTCGATGGGGCATTTATGTTAGTTATTGTTAAACGGTAGTCTTCAGGGTGGAGGCGCAATGGCCCAGTGGTAAAGGCAGCGGACTGGCGGTCATAGGATCGCAGTTTCGATTCCCAGACCGGCGTTGTGAGTGTTTATTGAGTGAAAACACCTAAAGCTCCACGAGGCTCCGGCAGGGTATGGTGGCGAACCCTGCTGTACTCTTTCACCACCACTTTCTTTCACTCTTACTTCCTGTTTCTGTTGTACCAGTATTTCAAAGGGCCAGCCTTGTCATACTGTGTCACGCTGAATATCCCCG
>NC_069005.1:11868163-11872859 GCF_001194135.2 Octopus bimaculoides | reverse complement strand
ATTATTATTATTATTATTATTATTATTATTATTATTATTATTATTATTATTATTATTATGTTGTTGTTTTTATTCTTTCTTCTAATTTTCTTCCATTTCTCGCCGAGTGTTTTCCGTACACCTAGGGCAGAGAAGCTCATTGTAAGCATTCCCAGTTTACACACGCAAATTCACAGGTAAAATACGTATTTAAAAAAAAATTAATTGATAAATAAATTCATGAAGGGATGTTGATTTAACAGCGACAATGCTCTTCTCAGTACATGAGGCGTTCCAGTTAACACGATTTTTTGCACTTTCTGTAGGGATGGTAAGCCTCGTATCATTTTTCAATTAGGTTTCAGTACCCCTTTTTTCATTCCTAGAGATCCTACAATCACTGGTACGGTAGTCGCCTTGAGATGCCAGATTTTTTTCAATTTCTATTAGCAAGTCTTTATATTTACTGAACTTGTCAAATTCCGTCACCGCTCTATTATGATCGCAAGGAATTCTCATTATTATTACATTTGTACATCAATCAAATGAATAAATCCAATAATGGAAAAATATTGATTCAAATCAGTCCCAAAATGTTTTTACTCTCGTCCGTTTTGGCGATGACGTTTTCCGGGATGTTTAAAGCGTTTTCATTACCCTCCAAAAATTTAAGGTGTTGGGCTTAACCGCATTTTGTCGACCTCTACATTCTGAGTTCAAATGCCGCCAGTGGCCACTTTGCATTACATCCTTTCGTGGTCGATGAAGTAAGTGCCAGTTGAGCACTAGGGTCGATATAATAGCCTATACCTCGGCCCATAAAACTTCAGGCCTTGTGCCTACAGTAGTAAAAATTATTATTAATCATGACTGACTGATTTTACAGAGGGTCAAGGGCTGAAAGTTTCGTACATTTACACTTGATGAGTACCAACGCACGAAACTCTTGGCACGTCCGTCACTGTAATTTCTGCTGATTATTAATAATTTTTAAAAAAATGATCTGAGCTCTAGTTTTCTGCTTGCATCACCAAACCTATAGATATGTCTGTGTGTGTGCATTTTAGGGTGTGTGTGTATATATGCGTGTGGTGTATGTATGTGTGTGTGTGTGTGTGTGTGTAGAGCAACAGATGTTTGTCGTGCGAGTGTGTATGCCGAGTGTTTGTGAATGAGCGTGTGTATACACATATATGTTGTGTTACTTGAATTGCACGTACAGAGCGTATTAAGGACGCCACCGCTTGCCAACCGATTTTGATTCTTTTATGTTCCCGGAAACTAGCGGTTTGGCAGAAGAGACAGATAGCATAAGTACCAGACTTTTGAAAACTAAGCATAAGATCGGTGGGGTCGAATTGTTCCACTAAAACCCTTCAACACAATATTCCAGCATGGCTGCATTCCATTGACTAGGACAAATAATAAATAAAAGGAAATCTATCATAACGAACTCTTCTGAAGCAAATGCCATCTCGGGAAACTGTACGAGTTACAGGATACCTTAAGCTGGTCCTACGGACAACTTAACAACGTATGAATGTTTCGCATATTTTCAATGATGATTATTTCTCAGTGAGTAGATTCAAAGCATAGTATCTCTCATTATGTACTATACCTGGACCTATGGTTACGATTGACATGTACTTGAGTATATGTTTTCCTGATCAGTGCTGACCTAGGGCTGAAGATCAATAGCAATTTTGCGAAGAAGTCAACAGAGTGATGCAAGGCTTCAACAATTGTGTGTTTGTTGACATGCGGTGGCGATCCGAGAGAGGTGACAGGAAATCAACGCTGTACGCACTTCCGCAGCTCAGTACATCGGCGTGAAATCTTCAGCTATGGTAACCCAAGACTGTTGTAATATATTGACGAGGAAGTTGCAGCAGCAGCAGCAGAAGAAGAGGAAGAAGAAGAAGAAGAAGAAGAAGAAGAAGAAGAAGAAGAAGAAGAAGAAGAAGAAGAAGAAGAAGAAGAAGAAGAAGAAGAAGATGACGATGACGATGACGATGACGATGACGATGACGATGATGATGATGATGATGATGATGGTGAAAATGACGATGGTAGTGATAGCCGCGGTGGTTGTAGTGGGGAAAGTAAAGAAGAGGAAGATGTGGTGTAATAAGTGAAAGAGGATGAGGGTGAGGAGAAGACGAAGAAGACGAAGAAGAACAACAATAAAAACAACAGCAACAATAAAAACTACAACTATTATGACTACTACTGCTACTTCTACTACTACTACTACTACTACTACTACTACTACTACTACTGCTGCTGCTGCTGCTGCTGCTGCTGCTTCTACTACTACTACTACTACTACTACTACTACTGCTACAACGTCAACAACAAGAACTGAAGAGTAAAATGCTTTTATTAAGTTAATAATTTAGAGGGCAGAATGAAGGCTATAATTTATTTATGAATGACGTCATTAGAAAATGTTAATTATAAAATAATTATAAGCTGGAATATGTATATTGAGATTGCTACAATGTTGGATGGAGTAATTTGTAAAATTCATATATATATATATATATATATATATATATATATATATATATATATATATATATATATATATATGCATATGTATGTATGCATTTGTATGCATATGTATGTACGGATGTATATATGTGTACAGAGATACAAAGAATCAAACAGAATTCGTAGCAAACTCTCCGCAGAGAATCCAGCCGTCAGGTAAGACAGTTGTGAAGTTTAGTGTAATGTTTAAAGTCACCGCTCACGGCAGTTACTACTGGGGATTGTATAATAGTAATTAAAATTCTGAAGTGACCATATATATGTATGCATACATTTACGTAAGGCTTTTGTAAAGTGTATACAATTTGTATGCAAGATATTGTTGGCGGCGCTGGTGTAACTGAATGTGGATGATGAAACAACTGTAAACATATAAGATAACATCTTTTACCTTTCACTTTACCTGCATTTTAATTTATAATGTGTGTCTATGTATGTGTGTGTGTGTATCTTATGATTACATAAACAAATATATTTTCAATTAGATTATGATACGAAGACATTTATATGAAAGCGGATTTTTGTAATTTCATTTCATACATATCAACACATTGAACAAAAATATGACTAAGAACTGCGTGTAATCTATTTCATGCGAGTGTGCTAGGTTTTACAAAGGCGAAACATGTCGTCCCCTCAAAATAAGGGTAGAGGAACATGTAATAATAATAATAATAATAATAATAATAATAATAATAATAGTAACAACAACAACATCGAAAAATACCTTAGGAATGAGAACCCAGATTCGAAATTTCCCCCAAAACACCTGATGAAGGCTGGAGGGTATATCATCCGAAACGTTGTGTTAACAACAAACAAGATGAGGACAAATATCCATCGATTGGAAATAATGTAAATAATGTACATAATTCCTCATCTCTTAAATACAGGACTGTATTATTTAATCGGTACGGAGCCGACATTAGACTTCAATGGAAATATATAGAGAAACTCCATCAAAAACTAGCTCGTCTTTCAAACCATCTAACTTTCCTGTGTAGATGTAGAAACTCAAAGCTAATACCACCTGGCTTGAATATAATGACACCAATGGATTCATATAAAGCTAGAAGAGTAGCGGAAAGGGCAGGACATGCGCTCGCCCGTGAGAAGATCCATTACAACCGTTAGAAAAAACATCAATTAAATAACGAAATCAAAGAGAAGTTATCTTCATTACTTTGGAAAATAACCAGAGATGATGATCGAAATAGAATCCAACAAGGTCTAGAAAAGTCATACATAAAAGAATTTGAAATGGGGAAGACACGCCAAATTAAGAAGTTTATGAAACTAAAAGGTCAGAGAATGAATACTAAGGTCCGTCACCCATCTGTGAAAGCAGTAATTAATCTAAGTAGCCGACATCAAGAAAGCTCTGAAGAAGCAGTACTGAACAAAGGCCTCAACTTTGCGACAACTATCAAGCGCATTCCATACTTGGACATAATATTCCCTATTGAAGAGATAGCCATAAAGATACCAAAAGCTCAGGGAGATGAACTAAAGTGGAAAGTGACACAGGTACTAGAAAAAGCAAAATTTCCCAAACCAAACATCACTAAGGAAGAAACGTTCGCAATAAGAATACAGCAGAGTGACAATTCCATCATGATACTTCCAGCACAGAAGGGAAATGCTACAGTGGTGATGAACAAGCCTGACCACTTGGAAAAACTGGCAAGTTTTATAAGTGATGGCATCTACAGCAAAGTAAAGATCCTACCATGTGGTTGGTAAGCAAGATACTTACCACACAGTCACTCCTGATCATATATATAAATATATATATATATGTCTGTGTGTGTGTGTGTGTGTGTGTGTGTGTGTGTGTGTGTGTGTGTGTGTGTGTGTGTGTGTGTGTGTGTATAAATATGTATATACACACATACATACATATTTGGGTACAGGACGTCACCAACGGTACAAATAACATGAAATACGTAAACGAACGGGGGTAAAACGAGTGAAATTCGTAAACAACGAGAAAAAATGGAAAGCAGGACAAGTAAACACAGAGAAAGGACCCTTCTCCATGTTTACCTGTTTCACTCATTTTTCCCTCGTTTGTTTACGTAGTTCATGTTACTTGCACCGTGTGTGACATCCTGTACCTATATATTCATGTATATATATATATATATATATATATATATATATA
>NC_069005.1:11866611-11867806 GCF_001194135.2 Octopus bimaculoides | reverse complement strand
ATATATATATGTGTGTGTACACACACATTTATATATATGTGTGTGTGTGTGTGTGTGTAAGATACGTATAGATATATATATATATGCACACACACAAACACGTACATACTTATATTCTCGTGACTGTGCTTGTCTGTCGCCTCACCACATGAGAACAAGTATTCGTTTCTTTACGTCAGTGTAACCTTGCAGTTCGGCCAAAGAGACTGGCTGTATAAGTACCAGACTTAAAATTTAAATAGTAGAGTCTATTTATTCGACTAAAACTTTCAACGCGATGCCACAGCGTCGTCGCAGTTCCAAGAGTAAAAGAAAAATCTTGTCAGAAGTGGGATTCGAACCCACGCCGGGAAGACCCAACTGCGACCTGAACGCAGCGCCTTAGACCGCTCGGCCATCCTGACACTACAAGTTTTATATCGAAAACTTCAGATTTCTATGCTTTCTATGTTTGAACTGCAATTCTAATTACTTTCAACTAGTAATTACCAGTGTAGATAATGAAATATAAATAGTTGTTTCTAAATTACGCAGTTAGTTGAAAAGATAAGCTGTAAATAACATTAAATCAACAGAATTATTTGGCAGTATTAATGATTTTTGCTTTTACGTGCTTCTTGCAGATCGTCTCTTTTAAGCATTCAGCAAACTGCAGGTTCCTCTGCCATTGATCTACGACAACGTTACCGTATACGTCTTTCATTTTCGTTTATTTGTTTGTTTTATAGAAAGGTATAGCGTGGTTAGAATAGATTAGTTTGTTATTTATAGCGAAGGAGTAGAGAGAGATATATATATAGAGAGAGAGAGACTCCTCCGGTGTCTTGTCTACTTGCTAATAAATCAATGAAGTTAAAATTGTTGCAGAGAGAATGATATAAGCACTAAAATACGCTTAACTGTCTGTGGCCAGCATGAAAACTTTATTTGATCAAGGCAATGTTAATAAGGATGACAGGTAAATATTGATGAACGGTGTTTAAATCAACAAAACAGAGTTACAGACTACAACTAAAACACACACACACACACACACACACGCACACTCATTATGTATATATTTATGTATATAGATATAGGTATATATGCCGGTATATATATATATATATATATATAGAGAGAGAGAGAGAGAGAGAGAGAGATAGATAGATAGATAGAATTATACATATATGTATATATATATATATATATATAT
>NC_069005.1:11865259-11865916 GCF_001194135.2 Octopus bimaculoides | reverse complement strand
TATATATATATATATATATATATTTATATATTATCAGTGCAAACTTGCGCAGAGTACAAAGACATAGAAAAATAAAGGGGAAAATGTAATGGTGTGCCATCTGTATATTTATATAGATAGTCATAGTTCAATATTCATTGTCTAAAAATGTTCAGTCTATATTTTTTTTCTGTTTACATGTACACATGCATATATATATATTGCATGTCAAACCCAATCAACTTTATTCGCTTATTTGCATCATTGTCTCCTTACCTGCTTGCCTGAATTTCTCTTATAGCTACTCTTTACCCTGCAAACTTGGTTCTGAGTAAAGCTTTCGTAGTGTTGGTTCAAATCATTTGAGCGCTACAAACTGTTTTCTATATTGTGTTTCTATAAAGTGTTTCTATATTGAGCACCTCGGGATTTCATCTGTTGACTATATGTGTGTGTGAGTGTATGTATGTGTGTGTGTGTGTTTGTGTGTGTGTTAGTAGTATTTCGTCTATCTTTACATTCTGAGTTCAAATTCCGCCGAGATCGTCTTTGCCTTTCATCCTTTCGGGGTCGATAAATTAAGTATCAGTTGCGTACTGGCGTCGATCTAATTGACTTGCCCCCTCCCCATGTGCCTAGAATAGAAAGGATATATATATATATATATATATATATATA
>NC_069005.1:11864161-11864857 GCF_001194135.2 Octopus bimaculoides | reverse complement strand
TATATATATATATATATATATATATAAGGAGAGAAAGAGAGAGAGAGAGAGAGAGAGAGAGAGAGAGAGAGAGAGAGAGATAGAGAGAGAGAGAGACTTTGTCATATTACATTAGTGGATCGGCAAATAATGATGTAAGTACCAGAAGTCAAGGTATTTATTATTTACAAATATCGCATAATATTATTTACAAAACAAGGGGTGGTATTTAAGAGAATGTTAGGATGTCGGACAAAATGCCATGTGATGTTTTGTTTAACTCTTTATCCTCTGAGACCAACACTCACTGTAGTCGACTTTGCCTTCCACTTTTCATCATATCGGAACTGATAAAATAAAGTACCAGTCAAGTACTACGGTCGATGTCATCAGGCTAAGTCTCTCAGTCATGTAGTGTTTTTTTTTTCCCCAGTCCTTGACGTTCTACGTTCAAATGCAGCCATGCCAACTTTGCTATTCTTTATTTCTTGATCGATAAAATTCAAGTGCCAGTCTCTTACTCCGGACAACAGACTCCTATTGATTAACCCCTTCTCAAAATTGCTGACTTTGTACGTAAATCAGAAACCGTTACATGGTCTTTGCGAACAGCAGTTATTGTAAGGGAGGTAATCACTTTTAGACTAAGTATGGCGAGGTTTAATGTTTGGATTTTGAATCAAAAAGTAACGACAAAGACAAGATACACAGAATATA
>NC_069005.1:11862357-11864004 GCF_001194135.2 Octopus bimaculoides | reverse complement strand
GTGTGTGTGTGTGTGTGTGTGTGTGTGTGTGTGTGTGTGTGTGTGTGTGTGTGTGTGTGCATCTGTCTGTCTGTCTAATTGTTTGTGTTTGTGTCCCCCTACAGCGGTTGACGACCAGTGTTGTTTCTTTACGTCCTCGTAACTTAAGGGTTCAACAAAAAATACGCCGACAGAATAAGTACCAGGCTTAAAAGTCCTAGGATCGATTTCTTCGATTAAAACCCTTCAAAGCAGTACCCCAGCATGACCACAGCCTAACGACTTAAACAAGTAGATGACAATAGATAAGTAGCCATGTATAGCGACGTTTCGTACATTTTTGAAGTCATCAGCACGGCATAAACCTAAGCAAATAAATTACACTAAGTTAGATATTTTATGAAGTGATACAGTTTAGAAGACATTCTTGGAATTAATTGTTTTTTGTTTTGTGGATTCGCAGAATCATTAAAACTTCGAACAGAATGCCATTCGATGGCACTTTTTCCCCGACTCATTACGTTCTGAGTTCGAATTGTGCCGAGATCAACTTTACCTTCTATCAATCGAGACGGATAAAATAAAATATAAGTCAAGTACTGGAGTCAATGGTATGAATTAATCTCCCTCACTCTTTAAATAGCACGCATTGTTTCTAACTCAGAAATCATTATTTATATAACCTGCAAAGTTAATTACTGCTGTCGTTTAACCCGTGGTCAGCCTAATCGAATAATTAAATATATAAATAGGTGTTTCTAAAATTCACAATTAACTGCGATAAAAAACAGACTCTCATTAAAATTAGATCTACTCAAAGCTATACGTTCTTCGGCTCTTATCTTGGAGTATATTATTAACCATGACGACCAACATACTTTTCCCTGTAAATATCCATCGTGTTTTATTTATTTATTTATTTATTTATTTTTGTAAAACAGTCGTATGTGATTTGAAGAACATTTGACTAATACTTCCATTGTTTCAGTAACGACATAGAAGTTCTCAAGTTCGTGGGATATCTTGCCTATTCCCAGAAATTAAGTCCAATCAAACCATTGGATCAATATTGAATTACACTGGCTAAATAAACTATTGGAAGTGTCGCCACGTATTAATGATGATGATGATTATTGTTATTATTATCATTGTTACTACTACTACCACTACCACTACTACTACCACCACTACTACTACTACTACTACTACTACTACTACTACTACTACTACTACTACTGCTGCTACTATTGTGTTTGTCGTGTGTAGACATGTTGCAGAACTTTCCGAGAATTATGGATTATTAACAACTTTTACTGAACTTTTTTCTCCTTTGATTATTTTGCAAATAGGAAACACAAAAATTGTCATCACGCCTGCTTCAGTATTGGCGTTCGCGGAATATATCGGACTATCTATTTTTCTTTATAAAGCCGTAGGAGTGGCTGTATGGTAAGTAACTTGCTTATAAACCACATGGTCCCGGGTTCAGTCCCACTGCGTGGTACCTTGGGCAAGTGCCTTCTACTACAGTCTCGGGCCGACCAAAGCCTTGTGAGTGGATTTGGTAGACGGAAACTGAAAGAAGCCCGTCGTATATATGTATATATATATATATATATGTATGTATGTGCGTGTGTATGATTGTGTGTCTGTGTTTGTCCCCCCCCC
>NC_069005.1:11859146-11862344 GCF_001194135.2 Octopus bimaculoides | reverse complement strand
CCCCCCCCCCCAACATGGCTTGACAACCGATTCCGGTGTGTTTAGGTCCCCGTAACATTAGCGGTTATGCAAAAAGAGACCGATAGAATAAGTACTAGGCTTATAAAGAATAAGTCCTGGGGTCGATTTGCTCGACTAAAGGTGGTGCTCCAGCATGGCCACAGACAAATGACTGAAACAAGTAAAAGAGTAAAAGGGTAAAAGAGTATAATGGAACTTGTGTTTACAATATGTTTCAATATTGCTTGCATAACCGCTAATGTTACGGGGACCTAAACACACCGGAATCGGTTGTCAAGCCATGTTGGGGGGGGGGACAAACACAGACACACAATCATACACACGCACATACATACATATATAGATGGGATCAGAGTGTAATCTTTAAAAAAAGAATCAGCACGCATACCCCATCGCCAGTAAAAGGAAACGGGTTGTAACTCTTTACCACGGAAGCGAATTTTAAAAAGGGATAAACTGAATACAAATACATATTTACAGCAAACTCCACTTTTAAAAGGTAAAAATGTGACATAACAATAATATTAATGTGAACAATTCTAACGGCACTTCGGCCAACAAAAGGACTAATGGTACGCTCATACACACAGTTTCATAACGAAAGTAATCTTGAAATGTACGCGGTCAGCCAGAAAGGGGAAATCTATCTTTCGTCTTCTGGAAAAGCTACTAATAACAAACAACCTCTTAATTTAGTCCATTTTACTTGAGTAACATGTATTTGACACAACTATATAGCCAGAAGAGTGAGCTTTTGCCTGAAATCATTTCACAAGCTTGAGGGAAGAGAAGCAAATTCATATTTGTGCACTTCCAAGTTTATAAGGGCTTTCTTTGTGTCTTCAAAAGACTATTCTAAGGTAGCCGTTGGCGATATGTAAAGCATGAATACCTCTGTGGGGTGGGCAGTATATATTCAAATATACTAAATCTGTTTGAAACTGAAAACGGGGTAGGAAGCCGCATACCTGCTCAAAAGCCGTGTACTCCAATATTTGAAGCAAAGAAATACACTAATAACTTTGAAACAGTTTTCTCCCTTTAAGAAGAATATTCACCCTCCTTTTATCTTTCAGTAATCTCTCTCCCTTTCTCTCGTAAGCAACTAGAAGCAGCAGCACCAAAAATTCAGTCAAAATACACGCATCAGTATAAATAGACTTGAGGACGGCGAGCTGGCAAAATCGTTGACGTGCCTGGAAAATTGCTTAGTAGCATTTCGTCCGTCTTTACGTTCTAAATTCATATCCTGCCGAGATTGAATGTCCCTTTCATCCTTTCGGGGTCGATAAAATAAGTACCAGTTACGCACTGAGGTCGATGCAATCGACTTAACCCCTTCCTCTGAACTTTCTAGCCTTGTACCAAAATTTGAAACCAATGTAAACAGATTGAAAGAAAAGCTAATTTGATCAAATATTGTTGTGAAAGACCACCAAGGAGAGCAACGTCTTGTAATCGAAATATCAGTTCCGGTATGTGATAATGTATCTCTAAGAAAATGGAGAAATTAAGCTAATATAAGTATTTGAGAATAGATATAACACAAATATGAGGGCTTGTAAACAGGAGAGAAGAATTCTATAATAATAAGCGCCATGGTTAACGGTTAAAGAGAATGCAAACAAATGAATATACGTGTAACTCCGAATGAGACGGTGGGTACGGCTGTTTGGACTCTCTTTACTCTCTTTTACTCTTTTACTTGTCTCAGTCATTTGACTGCGGCCATGCTGGAGCACCGCCTTTAGTCGAGCAAATCGACCCCGGGACTTATTTTTTGTAAGCCTAGTACTTATTCTATCGGTCTATTTTGCTGAACCGCTAGGTGACGGGGACATAAACATACCAACATCGGTTGTCAAGCAATGCTAGCGAAACAAACACAGACATACAAGCATACACACACACACACACACACATATATATATATATATATATATATATATATATATATATATATATATATATCCATACATACGACGGGATTCTTTCAGTTTCCGTCTACCAAATCCACTCACAAGGCTTTTGTCGGCCCGAGACTATAGTAGAAGACACTTGCCCAAGATACTACGCAGTGGGACTGAACCTGGAACCATGTGGTTGGTAAGCAAGCTACTTACCACACAGCCACTTCTTCTGATAAACTGGAACAACTGACTGGACATTCAGCCTGTTTTGATGAAAATACATTTTGTCCCCAGAGGCATTACGAGCAGCATTACATACATTCAGATAGAAGGAATGAGAGAGAGGGGAAAGAAAGGCATTACAATTTATTAACTGGACATAACTAAGACGAACATTTTGGTTCTCCTAATACATATAAAAGAATATGCGTGAATATGTTGACCCCCCAAAGCAGAGGCAGTCAAGTAGAGAGCGGAAATGGGCGGGGAGAGAACGAGAGTAATATTAAACGTCTGATGTCAAACAGGTCAGCGTCGAATCAGCGAGAGTAATACTAAACGTCTGATGTCAAACAGGTCAGCGTCGAATCAGCGATGAGAAAACTACTATGTGAAACCGTCTCATAAACAGCCGTAAAACAGTAATTTACAGAAAACAGCACATCTAGGCAATTTATATATGATGCCTGGAAAAAATTTGATACACAAGCAGTAGGATAATCCACACAAAACAGGAGGCATTGGACTATGATCGGTAGCGCAGCGCATCGAGAGATCGCAATTAAACTATGACGACATTATGATGCTGGTTATACTGATGATGATGATGATGATGATGATGATGATGATAATGATGATGTTGATGATGATGATGATGATGATTGTGATAACCACCAACGTCACAACCACGATGACGAGGGCGATGACGAACACTAAGATGATAATGATAATAAAGATAAATGGGAAGGAGGCGGTAAAAAAAAAATCATTTCAACCAGTTTTTCTGTGACGCATTTCTCCGCTTATTGATTACAGTGTTTACCTTTCAGCTACAACAACAACAACAGCAGAACAACAACAAGAACACCAACAGAAACAACAAGAGCTGGGAAAAAGAACGGACAGCAGAAACAGAAACGGTGGCAGTAGATATCGATTCATGCGATCGGTAGATGATGAAACGATCAATTATAGAATAACGAAGGAAAATTATTATTGATCCTATATGTATGTATGTATGTATGTATGTATGTATGTATGTATGTAT
>NC_069005.1:11857875-11858397 GCF_001194135.2 Octopus bimaculoides | reverse complement strand
GTTTCTGTGCAGCTAATCAAATTTCGGTTTACAGATATATCTCTGTGAATTCCAAACTAGATTATATTTAAAAAAAAAAGAAAAAACTCCGCTAACTTTCCTAACACAAAACCAAGAACTAATCTATTCGTAAGTATATTACCGATATATTGAATTTGAAAAGTTAATTGGTTAATTCGTTAGTATGGTAAAAGTTTTAATGTTGTTGTTTGTTATTGTTTGGTTATTTGTTTTACTGTCAGATTGATAGCGTCATGTTTCAGCGTGTGGGCGAAGAAATGGGGGATGTATGTGTGTCTGTGTGTATGTTTGTGTGTGTGTGTGTGTGTGTGTGTGTGTGAGTGTGTGTGTGTCTATGTGTTAGTCTGCTTATGCACGTGTCCTATGGCATAACTATGAATATATCCATGTATACATGTCGACGTATGTTTACAAGTATATTTATTTATATATATATATATATATATATATATGTATGTATGTATGTATGTATATTTATATATATATATATATATATATATA
>NC_069005.1:11857058-11857605 GCF_001194135.2 Octopus bimaculoides | reverse complement strand
TATATATATATATATATATATATTCTATTTTGAAATAGAAATTCTCGAAGCAGATAAGGCTATAAATAACACCGTGTAAATTTTGTGTTAACAACCTTTCGAGTAAGAAGAAAGGTTCCTGTATAAATACCAAAATAGCCATCTATATGTCTTATATTTAGTACATATATACTATTGAACGCCTGCTAAACTGTGATATTTGCTTCGCGATAGCATCGCTTATACACATATTGTGTTAAAAGAAAACAGAATTATATCAGTAACAGACTAAAATCACTGTTATTTTCTTTTCACAGCGGTGTATTGTTTTAGAGTCACACTTTTGAATTAGTTCCGGTTGTGATGTGTGGTTTGTTCCTTGACAAAATTTGCAGCCAACCACACCACTATACTAAAAGCATAGTGGATGATCATGGTGGTGGTGGTGGTGATGATGATGATGATGATGATGATGATGATGATGATGATGATGATAGTTGTCATGGAACTCTAAACTCACCACCAGCACAAGATGTCTGTGTTTGAGTCTCTGTGTGTATGCATATAT
>NC_069005.1:11852154-11854654 GCF_001194135.2 Octopus bimaculoides | reverse complement strand
GTTAAAGAAGTGATTTTAAATTCTCAAACGCAGGATAATGCTAATAATATAGCCTGAACTAGATAAACTACACCTATTTTGCAGAAAAGAGGAATGTATATGTCCGTATGCCTTTCAGCCTTCTCCACCAAACAGCCTCTTTCGCCACAGCCACCAGTCAAAGGAAAACTGCTACACACACACACACATACACACAAATATATATGCATTTATCATGTTTTTCTTAAGGAAGATAAAGGTTACAAGCTGGCCGCCGTGTTTGATGTTATTTGTTTCCGCAGTCGTCGACTTTGCCTTTCAACCTTTCGGTAGCGATAAAATTAGTACCAGTTGAACATTGGGGTCGAGATAATTGCTGGCATTGTGCCAAAATTTGAAACCATTATTTGTTTAACCTCATGTAAGCTCTGTACAAGCTGGTCAATAGTTGTTATCCCACGTATTTTCCAGTTTTTAAAGTACAGTTTTCTTTCAAAATAATGAGGGCTGCAATATGAAATTAATTTAACTGCTGTTTCTAGTACATCAACATCTGTTTCATGCAAACCTTAGTCGTTAATTTTATTTTTATTTCCTTAATTTTTTGTAACTCTTAATTATATCACTAATAGCTTTCCATATATTTTTTTCTTTTGCTTTTCTTTATTTCATATGAATTATGAACGCTTTTCAAATATCATAGGTTGGCTTCCACTGATATGTTTGTGGTTTAAATGCTATCTCGTACATAATTAAATCATATTATAGAAGATGATTAATCTCATGATTTTTTCTCTAATTTTCGATAAATAAAAACATTTTTTTCACTAAGGAACTAGTTGAACGTTCTCTATAAATTATTGCCTTATATAGCCGAACAGTCGTCACCGACGCCTTCGTTGCCACGACTGCTGTCGTCGTCGTAGTTGTTGCTTTTGTTGCTTAATGCCGAAATCCTCAAAGCTCGAGTAGACTTTCGTAAGCTTTTCGTCCACGTAATACTGGTTCAAATTTTGGCACAAGGTCAGAAACTTCGTGGAAGTGGGGTTAATCGATTACATCGACTCCAGTGATCAACTGGTACTTATTTTGTAGACCCCAAAAGAATGAAAGGCAAAGTCAACCTCGACAAAATTTGAATTGAGAAGGTAACGACGAACGAAATGCCAGTAAGTATCGTGTATATATATATATATATATATATATATATATATATATATATACATTGAGCATCACAAAGATTACTTCAGCTAAGTTCATTCAAAAGTCACTGGTCAGCTTGGGGTTTTAGTGTATAACACTGAAGGTACCGCGCAGTAACTAAACCTGAATCTATGTAGTTGTAATACGAGCTCCCTAAGCACACTCTCATAGTTGCGCCTATGAGCCTCTGTCAGTAAAAGAAGGAAAGGGGGGAAAACAAACGAGAATTTGCATATCTGAATTCCATATAGATAGATAGATAGATAGATAGATTGATAGATAGATAGATAGATAGATAGATAGATAGATAGATAGATAGATAGATAGATAGATAGAGGTTAAAAGGCGAGTTAAACCGGATAATCAATTTCCATGGTTTTGTCAGGTCCAGGATAGTTTGCAGAATATCATGAATGAAATTACGAAATGTTTATGCTAATACAACGAACACGCAAAACCAGTGTAGCGCCATAATATGTTGCCCTTGTTGCGAACGAGAGCATTAGAGCCTTTCAGTGAACATCCTCTGACTATAACTCACATATCGTCATTCCAGTCAGTATCATTGTTAGGTGTGTTCTTCTTAAGTTTAAACGAAACAGCATTACTTTAATCATAAGAAAAACATAATCTTTGTAAAAGAAATATCTTTCAATGTCCAAATTTTGTTGGGGTTCTTCATGTTAATAATTGAATGAAAAGAGCCGAAAGCAAAAACAGGTCACTATTCAATAGTTTGGTGGTGTGGTATTTCAGAACTAATGTAGGATTATCATGGAAATTTAAAAAAAAAAAAATAAATAAATAAATTCGGCCAACTGGAATCAAAGAAAATTTCTTATGAAAGGAAACACTTCGAGCATTCGTTCTACATATCTCATTAATCAATGAAGTTTACTTTTGCCTTTGTTTTATATATATATATATTATACATACATACATACATACATACATAAATAGACACATACATATACATACGTACATACATGCATACAAATTTCTGCCGTTCTCTGACAACTGAGCATCTAAGATGAGGACAGAGAATCTTCAAAGTAACCATGTAATTTACACATACACTAACACACATGCGCATATGCGCGCACACACACTCATGCGTATAAACATATGCATGTTTTCAGACGCTCGTCTTTAAATGCAAATATATATATATATATATATATATATATATATATAAACAGCCGAAATTGCAAAGATAATCTGGAACTCGACTAAGGATAGACAACTCCGAATCTATCGTCTGTCTGGATGTTTTGTTGTCCCTTTTTTGTAGTTAGTAGTGTGCGCTCTTAACCACTAC
>NC_069005.1:11850898-11851879 GCF_001194135.2 Octopus bimaculoides | reverse complement strand
CTAAACGCTTTGTTTTAGAATGGTGGCAGCTGATGAAGGAAATGTTCTCTATGTGGCCTGTGTGTTTTCTGTACTCTGTTTATCATTTTGTCCACGTTTTGTTGCAACGTCCTGTACTCAGATATGCATCCATATATACATGTAGATGTAGGTATGTACATACATGTACGTATATATGCATATATTCATTTATTATTTGTATTATATATATATATACATATATATATATATATTGTTACGAACGCCCGCGCGAAGAACCTCAACGAAAAGAAAACGCGCGCGCGCGAACGATGAACGCTCAGTGAGTCAGGATGTTCGCCACGAGCAAGCCCGGCCGGAACACGTAACGATGACAACTAAAAGATGAAATAACACAGAATTGCGTAGTCAAACTAACTTTTTTTTCAAAACAAAACAAAACAACATTCCATTACAATAATTCATGCTTTTGAAATAACACATGCAGCATTTAACAATTGAGTTGCCAAGCATTTAACATTACAAAGGTTTTCAAGCATTACATAATCATAAAGTTTACAATTAATAGTCATTAAAAGTTCTTCTGCTTCTTTTGTTTTTCTTTTCTTTTCCTCTCTTTTAACACAGTTAACAAAAGTTCTTTTTTCTTTCTTTTCAACCAGTTAACATCACAATTAACAAGAGTTAACAAAGTTATTTTTCTTTTAACAACATGTAGCAACAAAGTACATTTTTCTTTAAAAATATCAAAAACATTCCTACGCTATAAATAACCATGCTCGTTGACAGGACGAAGGAAATACCAATATCCCGAACAACTAGAAAACGGTTTCAAACTCAGCTCGTGGAATAGGGACATAACGTTATTTTTGTTTATCGGCGGTCGTATCAATATATACATACATATATATATATATACACATACACACACACACACACGCACACACACACACACACACACACACATATATATATATATATATATATATATATATATATATA
>NC_069005.1:11848740-11850166 GCF_001194135.2 Octopus bimaculoides | reverse complement strand
CTCAACTTTATTGGGTCCGATATAATACCCTTTCATCTTTTTACAAGAGCTAAATGAACATGTTATAAAATAACTAACAGGAAAACCGTTTACACATTTCAAAGAATTCAAAAATATGTTTGTCAGTTTCTCTTCGTAATTAAATTATCAAATGAGTAATTTTCAAATTTTGTCAAAACTTTTATATTACTTCAAAAAAAGATCACTGTGTTTTTTCTGCCCTATTTTTTTTTCTTTTCGCTTTCGAGATATTAAAGAAATATATTTGTCTTAAATTAATAATGACTTGAAGAAAAAAAAAGGAAAGAAGAGCCTTGAAAACGCTTACAACAATGATTTATCAGATATAGCAAATGTTTTATTTAACAAGCTGTATCTATCGATATGTTCTATGTTTGGTAAATATAATTACCCAGAATTTTTGGTATGCATATCAATACGTGTGTGTGTGTGAGCGTACACGTGTGTGTACGTACATGTTTGTGTGTGTGTGTGTGCATGTCTATATGTGCATTTATACAAAAAAGAAGTATGCAAATGTGTATGCGTGTATGACAGAGCTGCCTTCAATGGCACGGATATCGACATACACTCACAGATGTATGAGTGTATGTAAAAAATAGAATGACAAAACGATTTCTTTTTATATTTTACAATCATTAGGGAACTATCTTTTCTTAATTGAGTTTATACCTATGCGCGTGTGAGCGTTTGTGTGTGTAAGTGTGTGTGTGCGTAAGTGTGTGTGTAAACATATATATTTACATCTACATGCACATAACTATGTATATATATACACACATATATATAGACATATATATATAGATACAAACACATATATACATAAATATATATATATGTGTATGTATGTATGTATGTATGTATGTATGTATGTATGTATGTATGTATGAGCGTGGGTGCATGTTTTGAGCGTGTCAGTGTGCATCGGTAGGTGTATGAATGAATATAACTATATAATTGGGGTAAACTAATTATAACATGAGGTAACCGAATGCTAAAATCTCTCTCTCTCTCTATCTCTCTCTCTCTCTTTCTCTCTCTCTCTCTCTCGCTCTCTCTCGCTCTCTCTCTCCCTTTCTCTGATTATGCAAGGTATTTATAATATACATACATATATACGCACAGAGAAACAGATAGACAGATAAACGGATAGATAGATAGATAGATAGATATGTATTTACATGTTTGTATATATATGCATATATATACATATATGTATATATATGCATGTATATACAAGTATATATATATATATATATTTATATATATATGCATATGTATATATATATGTATATATATATATATACAGGTATATATATATATGTATATATATGTATATATATACAGGTATATATATATATGTATATATATGTATATATATACAGGTATATATATATATGTATAT
>NC_069005.1:11836945-11842570 GCF_001194135.2 Octopus bimaculoides | reverse complement strand
TATATACACACACACACACACACATACACATATATATATATATATATACACATATAGGGAGAATTCATGAAAAACAACAGACGAAGACAGGTGGTGTAAACAATAAATGGATGTATTAGTATAACGGTCGAGAATAGAGAAAGTCTTTAACGTTTCGAGCCTACGCTCTTCAACAGAATGGAACACAAAAAGAAATAAGGAGACGAACAAGAAGAGAAAAATATGTGTAGTGTTCAGCGATCGTATGACAGGCTTCCACAATCGTACGACAGGCTTCCACAGTATCCGTCTTTAAAATCACGCATAAGGCATTTGTTGGCCTGGAACTATAGCAGAAGACAGTTGTGAGACTGAACCTGAAATGCCGTAGTTGTAAAGCGAACTTCTTCACCACAAAACCCTACATGCGCCTAATAAAATCTTGATAGTTATGACTAGAATACTTTATAAAATAGGTATTTTCCTGAATGGATTTTCGACCAAGGCAAGCTGTACCAGGAAAGCTGTACCAGGCAAGCTGTACCAGGCAAGCTTTCGTCTTTCTACCTGTGCAAAGAGTGGTTTCTGTCTGCCAGTCTAATTGATGACTTTTTGCCTGACCAAGCTGTCCCTTTCGTATTTTGTGTACGGAATGTGTAACAGCCTTCTGAAGCATATGTATTCAAAAGGCTGTATTCCTGGTTTCGTGTCATCTGAAAGAATCCAGTCCTCATACGCATACAGAATGATCGAAGCTGCCACGAATCAGTACACTCTGAGTCTTGTTCGAAACATATTGAGTTGCTTTTCCACATATTGTTCAGGTTCAACATGACAGCAAAGGCCCAGCTCAGTCTCGCTGTTATCTCCTTTTGAGATATATATATCGACCCTTGACTTATTCCTTGGAAGCCTAGTAACTATTCCATCTGTCATATATATATATATATGACAGATGGGATAATTAAGTCTTCCCACATTCTAAAAAAGTCTTCCAATATTCCAACATTCAGTTTCAAACATCACTTGTACTCCAGATGGTTTTGTCTGGTCATATATATGAATATATATCTTCATTTTATTTATTACACACACACATACACAGGCACACACACACACATACACAAGCACACACACACACACACACGAACACACGAACACACACACACATATATATATGTGTGTGTGTGCAGGTACATATATTTATATATATTTACATACATACGTATATATATATGTGTGTGTGTGTGTGTATGTGTGTGTGTGTGTGTGTGTGTGTGTGTGTGCGTGTATCTATATACACTCATAAAAATATATATCTGTGTGTACATATATGCATACAAACATAAGTACATACAGGCAAACATGATTCAATATGAAAATTTTTTATGATTATAAAGATACGTGACCCATTAACTAAAAGGTATTTTTTTAGTTAATTTTTGCACTACTAATATAGCAATCAATTTATATAGACTTTTACTTAAATAATCCTATCACTACTGAATATTCGTTTTAACTTACATCCGATTTTTTTATATTTTCTTATATGTTTTAGGTACGTATATATATTTAAAAGCAGTAACTTCCTCAAAATCTAACAAATTGAATAGGTTCTTCTCTGAATCGAGTAGCATTTGTTTCATTTTTATATTTAACCTCTGATGTCTTTTTCTCGTATGAGACATTAACCCAACCAAGGTTTTATAGACAAATCCACTCATAAAACGTGAATACGTTTGTCCTACACAATGGCTGGAATGGTAGTTTGCGACCTTGTCTTTGCTCTCACTTTTTTACGATGATACAGGCGGTCGTAGTACTTTATGGCTTTATTACAAGCTAGCTTCCATTCTTCGCGATGCATTGCTGTGTTTTTAAAATGTTTCTGGAGTCATATTTATCATTTCTAGGGCAGCTTTGAGATTATACTTGTATCTTAGTCGTCATTTTCTTATACTTTTCTTCATCATGCATTTAGCTATACATATGGGCTTCTGGAATACAGTTGTCATTCATTCTAGCAGCATGACCATCCATATAAGCCTGCATTCGAGCGTGTGTGTGAGGGCGTACATCCACGCGTTCGTGTATGCATGTGTATGCATGTGTGTGCATGTGTGTGTGTGTGTGTGTGTGTGTATGTGTGTGTGTGTATGTGTGTGTGTGTGTGTGTGTGTGTGTGTGTGTGTGTGTGTGTGTGTGTGTGTGTGTGTGTGTGTGTGTGTGTGTGTGTGTGTGTGTGTGTGTGCTATATAAAATGAAATTGCATTAAATTGAAATATTATCACGCATGAAACGTTTTACCGCCATAGATCGATCTTAACACCAACCAAATATATTTCTAAGAAATCCCATTTCTCTTTTCAGCCGTTGTACATCGGACATGTTATTGTCCAGTGTATTTGAGACAGCTGGTACGAAACAGATATTTAAAGAGATAGATAGATAGATAGATAGATAGATAGATAGATAGATAGATAGATAGATAAATAGATAGATAGATAGATAGATAGATAGATAGATAGATAGATAGATAGATAGATAGATAGATAGATAGATAGATAGATAGATAGATAGATAATCTGTAGCTGAAAGCAACGCTCATTTGGAGAAGCTTGCAGGATGTTTAGCACGTCGAGCAAAATGCTTAGCGGTATATCTTTACGTCTTAAGTTCAAATTCCACTAAAATCAATTTTGCCCTTCATCCTTTCGGGGTCGATGAAATAAGTAGCAGTTAAGCACTGGGGACGATGTAATCGACTTACTCTCTCCCACTGAAATTGCTGGTCTTATGCCGAAATTTGGAGACGAGAATAATCAGCCTTCTCACAAGAAACGCTTATGCAAATATTGCCGCTGTTCGTTCATTGTTACTGTTACTATTTTCTGTTGTTTTGCTTTCTCCTTGGCGTGAGTAGTCAGGTTTAGTGGCGTAAATAATGGAAATAGTTACAGCCTAGAATCGAAACCCGATCCTAGTCTCTTCTTTTCAGGGTTTTGCATCTACTCGAACTATACGCTGGTTGGTCGTCTTTAGATATGTGGGTTTCTGAGTCGACAAATTTCATTTATTCATTCATTTACGTTTTGTTCTACTCGTCTTCTCTTTTCTTTTATTGTCTTTTCCTCTGTGACTGAAAGAAATAATCAATTTTATTGATCACCACTTTCTTGCAATCAAGTTTGTGTTTTATCGATTATGGAAGGCTCAAATATAAGACAAAGCTATCTTCAATGGAAATGTAAAACTAGAAACAGAGAAATACAAAACTCAAAACACTACACTGCACTTAGTCAGTGATTCTACCTCCAACTACTTCGATCAAACGTCAGCTTTTATTCGTCATTGGCCTAGTATTGTTTAGAGGTAATTGATGAAATATCCGATAAGTTTTAATAACAACACCCAACATTTAATACTTTGATTAATACAAGGCCAAATTTACCTCTTAAACATTACATGCAAATATAATAAGTAAGACAAGCTTCAATGTCTTCTTACTCGATTTGTTTTTAAGGTAAGACGTAGTAAATACGAATTTCTTACAATCTGTCTCTTCAAATAGTTGTAAAATGGCTGCTCTGTTTGAAATATCACAACAACGGTATTAGAAACAGGAAGAGCATACAGCGAACCGCCATTGTCACATTTAAGCTTTTTGCTATTTCTTGTTCATCTTATTCTTCTTGATCTGTCAATTTGTTTGTTTATTGCTTACTTTCACTTTGTTTTATAATTTTTCCTTATCATTCTGTCTTTAGAAAATGCGTGGTTTGTTTAGATGTTTGTTATTTTTTTTTTATTCGACAAAGCAAACAAATGGTTTCTTTACAAAACAAAACATTATTTTATGTATTTAAAATTTGGAGAATTTCCATACTTTTTCTTTTTTCTTTCTTTCATCTTTTTTTGTCTATATTTTAATCAAAGTCTACTTGCTCACAGAAATAGCAAAGCAGTTGTGTTGTTTGGAAACGACAAGAAAATACAATAAAATACAAGACAAGACAACAAAGTAAATAAGGAAAAAGAGAACGAAAGAAAGATAGAGGAAGAAAGCCAGGAGAGGAGAAAACGAGAAAGAAAGAGAAAGAGAGCGAAAGAATAGAAAGAAGGAAGACAGCAAGAAAGAAAGAAAGAAAGAAGAAGGCAAGAAGTAAGAAAGATAAAGAGATAAAAGAAAGAAGGAAGGAAAGGAAAAGAAAGAAAGAAAGAAGGAAAATGAAAGACAAATAGAAGATAATGGGAAAATGGGAGGTGGTGGGCAAAAGTAAAGGCAATAAGTAGAAGAATTGGAAGTCGAACAGACGACAGAAAGAGTTCAGGGTTTAAATAAGTTAAGAAGAAATAAGTTAGGAATCGATGTGAGACAGACAAAAATGGTGACTGAGAAGCATGCTAGACAATAACGTATAGGATTAAATATAGTTTGTGTTTCTTTGAAATGTCAATGTTGAAAGATTGATACGTAAGTTGATGTAAGCATAGAACTGAAGCAAGCACAAAATTAAATTGCCAATGTTAATTAAAATTCATAATAGATATGTGTATATGTGTCTATATATTAGCTACTGAATTACCGTTGTCTCACTCTTGAATATTATATTAGTTAAAAAAACATATAGTAAATGCACAAATGAACGGAAAACAAACACAGAATAGCAAGTTGAAAAACATAGTAAATGCACAGACGAACGGAAAACAGACACAGAAGGTCCCCAATTCCTCATCGGTTATCGGCCAGAGGGCCAAACGCAATTTCGCGCCTTTAACGATAATATTGTTTCCCTTCCTTGGTAACCGGTAAGAGCTGCCAAGAAATTGGACCGAGACACAAAAAAACGAGACAAACAAATAACAAATGAATAAACAAGCAATACAGAAGTCGACATACGAAAATCAATAAATGTAATTCAGGTCGAGATCGTCAGTGGACGGATAAGGGACAAAAATGATATAAATCAACAGAATGTAGTTTTAGGCCCAGATGAAGACTAAGTACGGGTAATGCTAAGAGGGAAATCGTAAAGGGTTGGAAACAGAAAGACAATAGACAACGAAACAGGTTGAAATGGAGACTAGAGAACTTATGACAGGTTGCTTCACTGGCCAGCATAAAAAAAGAAGAAAGAGTGAATGAAAAAAGGATGACCACAGGTCACGTGTCAGTAGTAGGAAGGAGAAAAGCATTAACGAGCATAGAGGAAAGAGGCCAAACAGAACGAGCGCACTTCTGTATCTTCGTTCGATGAGATGCTCATGGTTTACATGTTATATGCTGTAATACTACAAATTTTATATTCATATTGACGTTTAGGTTCATTAATTGTACCAGCAATGTAGCGTCGAAACGCACGGAATTAAACAATTAAATTCAATATCATAAATTCTATTCTTCGACACAAGCACAAATGTTTGCCTTCGTATTTCATGTTGCTTACGTTTTGTGACGTCCTGTACTCATATATGCATATACATATATATATATATGTATGTACATAAATGTATGTGTATATGCATATATATAAATATATATATATATATATACACACACGCATATATATAATATAAATATATACATATTTATATATATATGTATATATTTATATTATAATATATATATATATATATATATATATA
>NC_069005.1:11834515-11835918 GCF_001194135.2 Octopus bimaculoides | reverse complement strand
AGGCAATATGCACAAACAAACGAAGGCAGCACAGGGTGAGGCAAGCTTTTATAGATGTTGCATCGGTTTAAAGCCTAAACAAAAGGCAAAGCGGCTTGACGTTTACGACGCTAGTCTTTCAACAGAAAATTAAATGAGGAAAGGTGGTCAGAAAAATAAAAATAATTAGAGATAGACAGGCAGACAAACAGACAGAGACAGACAGACAAACTGATAGATAGATAGATAGATAGATAGATAGATAGATAGATAGATAGATAGATAGATAGATAGATAGATAGATAGATAGATAGATTCTTGCAGATCACCTCTGTTTTTATGGTATAATTGTGTCACGCTCTAAGCAGAATTTCAACTGGTGATACGTTAAGATAGAAATTTTGCATTGAATACGTCAGCTTAGATTTTGTGTTGTATTGTGTGATGTAGCGTATTGCAATTACTCATTTTTGTAAATGCATGTTCAGTCGGTGGGCTAATGTCGTATATGTATGTCCAATATAAGATTTATTCATACAGTTTACAACATTCATATTGTGTTGTATTGTGTGACGTAGTGCATCGCAGTTACTTGCTGTTGTATATGCATGTTCAGCTGTTGAGAGAATATCATACTAGTCGCAGTTGTGAATAGTATAACTTTTATATTTGCATTCAAATATATAAATCACAAGGAAGTTAGTAGTAGATTCTTTGTGGGTGACATGTTTCTTGTTTTTTGTACATGAGTATATTTTTAATATTTCATTACTATGCTTTTATGGATTGGAGTAGTAAGTTGTGTGTAGTGTTTAAGGAAGTTTTTTTTTTATAATGCGTCTATTTATTTCATTTGATTCATGTAATACACTCTTCGTGGGATTTGTTTGATTTGAGCCGGTGTAGTGCCTGATGTATTTACTGTGTTGGATTTTTGCTTTACATTCTTCTCTGTCTTGTACTTTACATTCTTCTATGTCTTGTACTTTAAATTTTTCTATGACTTATTTAATTCAACTAACCGTTCTATACATTCTGTAACTACATCTATTTACTTAGTCGTTTGAGGAGCAAAGTTGAAATGTTCTTTTACGTAGATTTCACTACACACTGATAATTTGCATACATGTTGATATTCACTGTTTGCCTGTAAGTACAGATATAGTGATTTGTTTGGCCCAAAATAATTCAAACTGAATTATTCGTGGCTAAAAACAGGTTATTTTATAGCCCGGAGTGATATTTGTACAGTTCTGTATGCTGAATTCTATTGCGGTATAGTATTCTTGTCCTTCCGTTTATTTATCGACATATTCCAGTGTGTCCTTTATAAGGTACATTCATGTATACATATATACAAAAATGCACACACAAACATATATTCATATACAAACTTGTATATATATATATATATATATATATAT
>NC_069005.1:11833545-11833858 GCF_001194135.2 Octopus bimaculoides | reverse complement strand
TATATATATATATGCATATATATATATACATACATATATATATATATGTTCATATATATATATGAACATATATATATGAACATATATATATATCTATATACATATCTATATACGCACACACATATATATACATAGATATACATATGCATACATACATGTGTATATATGTGATATCTATATATATATGAATGCATTGGTATAAATTTATATATGTCCGTGTGTGTATGTGTGTGTGTGTGATGTTTTAAAGATACACAGACGACAGAAAGAGATAACTACCAAAATGTTTGTATATATATATATATATATATAT
>NC_069005.1:11831713-11832564 GCF_001194135.2 Octopus bimaculoides | reverse complement strand
ATATATATATATATATATACACGTATCTATATCTGCAAGCGCACATATATATTTGTATTCGTGTATACTTGTATGTGCATATGTTGTGTTACTGTGGTTGTGCAACGAAGAATATGTTTCTGTAGGTGAGCGTTTGTTTATATACCTTTGTGCGTGTCTATACATTCTGCGTCTATCGATGAGTATTTCTCTATTTTAGCAGCCCAATAATTGAAGGTGACTTTAGCTTTCACAGCAATTTAGTTTTTGTTTTATTTTTCTTTTGTGTCTCCCTCTGCGTTTCTTTATATTTAATGACCAACCGAATACTTGATGATAAAGACGGTAAAGTATTGGTATGGAAAGAAAATATATAGTATTTTACTTCGGTGGAACCGTTTAAATGGCATTTTGCATCATTGGTAAGACATGTGAGTCAGTCGAAAACATTCCAACGTCTGGGAAACCAGTTATTTCATTACTGTTTTCTTAATATTTACAGCGCTGTTATTTACTCAACTTTTGTTTTTGTGAGTGCATATTTATATGCATATATGCATGTGTGTGTGTGTGTGAGAGAGAGATTATTGATATCCATACCTCTACACACACACATTTGTATATAGGCGCAGGAGTGGTTGTGTGATAAGAAGCTGAAGCTTGCTTCCAAACCATATGGTCCCGAGTTCAGTCCCACTGAGTGACACATTGGGTATGTGTCCATTACTATAGCCTCGAGACGATCGAAGCTTTGCAGCTGGATTTGCTGGACGAAAACTCAAAGAAGCTCGTCGTATAAATTATATGTCCCTTTCTTGTGTCACCTGTCTGGATGTTTTGCGTTCATGTCCCATTTTGCATTTATATATATA
>NC_069005.1:11828567-11830484 GCF_001194135.2 Octopus bimaculoides | reverse complement strand
TATATATAAGCATATATGGATACAAGACGTCACCAACGATTCAAATAACACGAAATACGTAAATAGACGAGAGAATAAAGAGTGAAATATGCAATGAAAAAGAAAAAAGGGAAAACAAAACAAGTGGACACAGAGAAAGGACCCTTCATTAATTGTCGGTTGTCTATCCACTTCTCATTTCGAGCATTCAACAACAATATCAGTCTTCAAAAACAGTTGGTCTCATAAATTCTAAAATAAAATTCAGGATTTATGGAGGGTCAAAGCTGGGAACAAAAAAAAATAACAGTGGAGACATACAAGTAAACCTCTCTTTTCAAAAAAAAAAATGTTGCTCCCAGCGTTCGCTATTTTCCTCTTGTTCTGGTCTAACAACCGTCCATGGGTGTTTTCGTTCGGTTTCCTTGTATGTTTCTACTGTCGTTTTTTTCTCCATCTTTGACCCTTCATAAATCATAAATTTCATTTTAGAATTTATGGGAACAACTGTCTTCGAAGACTCATATTGTCGCTGAATGCTCGAAGTGAAGAGTAGAAAGACAGCTGATAACTTATGAAGGGTCCTTTCTCTGTGTTTACTTGCTCTGTTTTTCATTTTTCTCGTTCATTACTAATTTCACTCTTTGTTCTCTCTTAGACGATGTGGTCATCTTAGATACCTCAATACGTTGGACTGGATGGCAAGCTTTATAATGTTTCTTTTGATTGTAAGCCTACTTGATCAGACTTAACCTGAAGTTAAACAATAAAACAACAACAACAACGAAGACGTAAACCACGACGAAGATATTGGCTTTGCATTAAAGTAAAAAAGAAAAGAAAAGCACTCAATACTTCTGTTAGCTTAGACGCAAGGTCTCTTGAGGATACTACTCGGCATGAACACTTGCAACTTTTCTAGGTTGCTTTAAAGCGCAACAGAGTGAGAGTACATAGCGGTAAGAGAGCAAAATCTCAAGTCTCAAAGCGAGGAAACGTGAAGTTGATTGAGTCATTTACACCTTTTTCTGTTGTGTGTGGGAGAAATATCAAAATCTCTCTACGGAGTTGTTAAAAACGTTAATTAAAGTTGGTCAACGCCAGGAGAATAACAACAAGATCAACCTATTTAGCGTAATATATTTGTGTGTACAAGGCGGTGAGCTGGCAGAAATGCTACCACGCTGGGAGAAATGCTTTAGCGGTATTTCGTCTGTCTTTACTTTCTGAGTTCAAAATCTCCCGGGATTGACGTTGCCCTTCATCCTTTCGGATTCGATAAATTAAGTGCCAGTTGCGTACTGAGGATCGATCTAACCTCCCCCAAAGTTTCAGGCCTTGTGCCTAGAGTAGAAAAGAATTTATTGGTGTGTATGTGTGTTATATCTTGACACTGTGTGCACTGAGATCCTCGTTCAGCCGCTGCTGATATTAATGAAGTGTGAAACACTTACTATATGATAGTTAGTAACTCCAGTCCTTGGTAACAACAGGATATGTAAGCAGACACGCGACTTGTTTCTCTGGGATCGGTCAAATTGATGTAGACGTCTCTGATGAGAATACAATAAGTTTCCAAAATCGATTAAGACTGTTCATTCTTTCCGTCTACGGGGAGATAGGTAAAATTTACTGTTTATATATCTACTACGTTACACACACATGCACACACATGCACACACATGCACACACATGCACACACAGTCACGCACGTACGCGCACACACACACACGTTTATGAATATATATACATTGCATATATGTGCAGGAGTGGTTGTGTGGTAAGTAGCTTGCTTACCAACCACATGGTTCTGGGTTCAGCCCCACTGCATGGCACCTTGGGCAAGTGTCTTCTACTATAACCTCGGGGCGACCAAAGCCTTGTGAGTGGATTCGGTAGACGGAAACTGAAAGAAGTCGGTCGTATATATATATATAT
>NC_069005.1:11825957-11828069 GCF_001194135.2 Octopus bimaculoides | reverse complement strand
AAACAAACTTAGATGCGGCAACTGTGCTGGTCTCTTACAGAATATAAAGTAAATCTCCAATTCGGGACAGCTGTAAAAGCAGACTAGAAAATTGGGTGAATACCCCTAGAAGACAGGAAAAAGTTGCCAACAAGCCTTTACAGGGAATCGAACCGCTACACTATAATCTTAAATATACAAATTACTGTTAGGTATTATAGTACTATAAAACGATAAACGTCGCCCTTTCAAAGCCTAGCCAGGCTCATGGGCCCGGTTTCCCGGTTTCAATAGCGTATGTGTTCCGCAGCTAGACGAGACGTCCGTCCACTCCAGCGTTACTCATTTTTGCCAGCGGAGTGGACTGGAGCAACGTGAAATGAAGTGGTTTGCTCAAGAACACAACGCGTCGCCCGGTCCAGGAATCGAAACCACAACCTTACGATCATGATGCCGACACCCTAACCACTAAACCACGCGCCTACACATTAGAGTACTATACGGCTGCCAAAATGACGGTGAGGTCACAACTGCAATTTCTTGGCACGTACCCGTAACTTAGTGGTTCGGCAAAATGACGCCGATATTGTAAGTAACGGAAAAGAAGTACTAAGGTCGATTTGCTCGACTAAAATGCTTCAAAGCGGTGCCCCAGCATGGCCACAATCTAATGACGCAACAGGTAACAGGATGAAAGAAAAGAAACACGTCTATGCGACCAGAGATAAACCTGAGATTAAATCAAGGATATGAAACGCTTTCCTTACACCGCAACGGATACCATTGACACCACCACCAGCAACAACAACACAGTCGCCTGTACCATCACAACTACTTATCAAAGCAAATAGCACCATCACCAATACAAATCATTACCACCACCTCCAACAACAACAACAACATCATTCTATGTTTCGTTGATACATTTTTAAGGGTTGCAGCGCAGCAGTAATATAATATGTGCATCACGTCTAAAAGAAGAAGACGAAGGAGTAGAAAAAAAAAATCAATTTATTAAGATCGATTATTGTCATAGACATTATTTGAACCTAAATTTTTACCTGCCCCGAATCTTTTACTGACAGAACAAATTCGCTGTCATGTTTCTAAATTGCTCAAGTAATCAATTGCACTTTGTAATTTACCTAGGCGTGAGATTCATTTCGTCTTGTCTGACACTAATTATGTACCATCACGTAGTACCACCACATGCAACAAATTCTAAACATTTCACACTAAAATTAAATAAACTGCATCTGCAAAGAAAAATAAAAGTGAAAAACATACATGTAAACATACATGCTATCTTTTATCGTTTTTCGTTACTTGTTTCAGTAATTACACTGCGGCCATGCTGGGGCATCACCTTGAAGAGTTTTTTACACACCAGCAGTTCTTTTCTTTTTATTCTGCCAAACAGCTAAGTTACAGCGACGTAAGCAAACCAACACCGCTTGACTAGATGTGATGGGGGATAAACACACACACACACACACATATAGACAACGGAGTTCTTTCAGCTTCCGGCTACCAAATCTACTCACAAGGCCCTGGCTGACTCTGGGCTATAATACAACTCACTTGCACAAGGTGCCACGCAGTGAGACAGAATCCGGAACTATGTGGTTGGGAAGCAAACATCTTATGAGACAGCCATGCCTGCATCTAGCAGTTTTTTGTTGTTGACGTCACCAAAATGAACGGCATTATTCTTAAAGGCGTGAAACTGTGATGATATTTGGACAACAACTGACGCAGAAAGAGCATCACCATGTCTTATGTGAGCATACCTATGTTCTTTTGTCGTCCTTCTATTCAATTTATGAATATATAATATATACATACATAAATATATATCGTTTTTGTATTTGGTTTGCAAGATACTTTAGGTGAATTCGTGTGTTGAAGCATAGTTTATTAGGTCTGGGGAGAGTCATTCTTTTTTAGTGCCTTATTAATTTAACACACTCACCGGACTGATTTTCACTCATTTACCTATTTATTTATCTATTTTTACTATAAATAAATAAATGAGTAGAAATCGAACCGGTGAGTGTGTTAAATTAATAAGGCACTAAAAGAAAATGACTCTCCTCAGAAACAATAATATATTTATATATATATATATAGATA
>NC_069005.1:11822157-11824895 GCF_001194135.2 Octopus bimaculoides | reverse complement strand
ATATATATGCACATATGTACGTATATTAGTATGCGTGTTTGTATGTATGTATATATTACACAAGGTTGTAGTTTCGATTCCTGGACTAGACGTTGCAGTGTGTTCTTGACATTCATTTCTCGTTGCTTCAGGCGTGAGTTGTAAAAGAGAAACACTGCGATGGACTGGCTTCCCGTTCAGAAAGTATATTATGATCTCACTTAATAACGCTCAGAGACAGTAGATATTGCAACAACAAAAAGAAAAATGAAAATCGATACTGCAGACATGTTCAGATGAGTCCCATGCTTATTCACATTACGGAACGAAGTTAGCCGAACTCATAAATTAATTATTTCACTAATGCAGCGTATATAAGAACAAACTTGTAAAAGAATTATAATTTTAATAATACATAAATTGCCATGGTTTTCCGGTTAATTAATATACACTTTCCCAAAGTGACACGCTGGGGATTGAACTCGTAATCATGTGGTTGGGAAGCAAATACACACACACACTGTATATATATATATATATATATATGTATATGTATGTATGTATGTATTTATATATAATTGCAGCGTAGAAGATGTTTCGAAGTCATTTAGGAACACACATAAAAACCGTTAGATTTTGTGTGTTCTTAAATGGCTTATAAACATCTACGCCGCAATTGTTTTTGTTTCAGCACACGATCCCAGATCAAGTCAATTGCTGTGCAAGTACATCTCCGTAATATATATAAACGGTAGTTTCTCGAGCCCTGGAAAGATGGTTCTTACAATTTGTTGCTGAACCACCTGCATACATGATCTGTGTATAGCAGTAGTTCTCATATGGCCCTTGGAGGACCGTATACGATTCTGCTGTTAAAATTTACCTTCAGTAAACTGGTTATACTTCTACAATTCTTTTATTCTTTTACTGGTTTCAGTCTGCGGTCATGCGGGAGCACTATATATATATATATATATATATATATATATATATATACGACACGGTTCTTTCAGTTTCTGTCTAGCAAATCCAGTCACAAGTCTTAAGTCGGTCCGAGGCTATAGTAGAAGACACTTACCCATGGTCTCACAAGGTGGGACTGAACTCAGAACCATTTGGTTGGAAAGCAAGCTCCTTACCACTCTGCCACGCCTGCGCCTTATATATAAAGTGTTTTAATAATTACACTTATACAATTCCTGATATTTAAGTATTAAAATATGTTAGGATTTTTTAAACATCGAATGGCTAGGATGGTCCACTCGACTAATAGATATCAAAGGGATACATGGGTAACAATCGGTTAGAAACACCGGTTTATATTTTATAGTCAATGTTGTAGTTTAGATCAGTCTCTTCAGCAAATCGACACCGTCCTGATGTATATTGTAGTTACAAGTCAAATGTTAAAATGATCGTGAAATGCAATGTTTTACTCAAGGCCACAACGTACCATCCAGGTTCGGGTATCGAACACGCGATCTTACGATAGCCAGTACAACGCACTAATCACTAAACCGCACCCCCAGAAGGCCGTGCGCTAGTATGGTTGCGGTATGAGTGTGTGTGTGGCTGTGTGGTTAGAAGCTTGCTCCCCAACCACATGGTTGCGGGTTCAGTACCACTGCGTGGAATCTTGGGCAAGTGTCTTCTACTATAGCCTCGGGCCGACCAAAGCCTTGTGACTGGATTTGGTAGACGGAAATTGAAAGATGCCCATCGTGTGTATATATATGCACATATATTTACGTGTGTGTCTATTTGTGTCTGTGTTTGTCCTCCCACCATCGCTTGACAACCGATGTTGGTGTGCTTATGTCCCAGAAACTTAGCGAAAAAGAGACCGATAGAATAAGCAGTAGACTTACAAAGAATAAGTCAGTTTCCCTCAACTAAAAGCGGTGCTCCAGCATGGCCGCAGTCAAATGACTAAAACGTGTAAAAGAGTATATATATATATATATATATATATATATATATACAGAGAGAGAGAGAGAGAGATACATACATGCATACATAGAAAGATAGATAGATATTTAGATATATAGATATATATGAATATAGATGAATGTAGATATATACACAGCTACACACACACTCTCCCTCTCTCTCTCTCTCTCACACACACACACACACACACACACACAAATACACGCACACACATATATGTTAGTTTGGATTTACAAGCAACAGAAATTAAGTGCTACTTAATACCAAATTACCAATCATTGATCGAACTTATGATCAAAAGCAATCCAACGGTGGCTAACACCTCCTTAACAGGAATATATCTACATTCATTCAGCTAAGGCCCCTATCTTTATTTAAGATAAGAGTTTAAATCTGAAGTGAACTTGGCTGTTCATCCTTGCTTGTAAAGCGCCGCTAAGACCTTGGCTCGTTGTTATTAAGTTTGCTGCTGTTATAGTTGTTTTTCTTTTTGTTGTTGTTATTGTTGTTGTTGTTGTTGCTGTTGTTGTTGTTGTTGTTAATATAAAAGATGTAGCAGTAAATATTACTTACAACCATCCTGTAATTAGCATTAAGATAATTGCTACTAGGGAAAAAAAAAAATTCAACTACTTTACTGAATGATTTCTCAATTCAACAGAGAAATACATAAGACTGTTATTGAAGGGAAAAGTAAAAAAAAAAAAGAAGCAAACAGGGAGAAAAAAAAAATGTGAAAGAAAGAAAGAGAAGAAAGAAGATAGAAAGTAGATATGAGGTCCAATTATAAAATATATAAACAAATATAT
>NC_069005.1:11821254-11821787 GCF_001194135.2 Octopus bimaculoides | reverse complement strand
ATATATATATATATATATATATATATATATATACAGAGAAAGAGAAAGGGGAAGTGAGAGAGAGAGAGAGAGAGAGAGGTGGCATGAGCGGGGTAAGGGAGAAAGAAGATAATTGCAAGCACTTAATCAAAACTGAAATGTAATACACAACGTTAATAAACATAAGTATACAGACAGACAGACATACATACCGATCTATAGCAATACACTTATGTGTTTGACGTAAAGCTAGTACGGGGCATCAAAGCAAAAAGGATTACATAATTGCAGTGTGTCTCCTACTAAAAACCCTCTTAAATCAGATTTGCATCATTGCATTCATTAAATTCGAGTTAATTACGCTATTGACTCCATGAGAATTATTTTGGTATAAAATAAAATCAATTAGTAATTATGACTAGCGCACATATTCACTGAATCACACAAAGGAGTACCTCTACATATTTAAACGTGGAAAATTACATGCATATGCATATCATAACATATACGTATATATATACATACATATATATATATATATATATATATATATA
>NC_069005.1:11816943-11820363 GCF_001194135.2 Octopus bimaculoides | reverse complement strand
ATATATATATATATATATATATATATATATATATACACACACACACATGCATACAAACAGATGCACATACACATGCACTCACACACACACACACATACACACATAGATATATATACATACACACACACATAGATATATATTAATACATACATACACACATATATACAATGAATATGTGTGTATGTGCATATACAATATCTATATCTATCTATCAGTCTGGCTATCTGTCTATCTTTCTTGTTATCTTTCTATCTATATCTATATATACTTATATAATTATATCTATTTATCTATCTATCTATTTATATTTACATACATACATACATACATACATACTTACATACATACGTACGTACATACATACATACATACATACATACATACATACAAACATACATATGCATGTATGTATTTATATGTACACAGAAATGGGAGAAAAAAAAGATGAATAGAAAAAAAAACCTCTTAGATACATAGAAAGTGGTTGAGCTCCGAGAAGTATTAGTTCCGCGTAGGTTCATTAATCGATTAAAAGCTTCTATAGATAAATCTCCACCACATTTTCTGCTTATGGGAGGAGTGTACAGTAGTCTGTGCACTGTGTAAATATAGCATTTACACGTATGCATATATATGTATGATGAGAATGTATGCATGGGAAACTGCGTGGGTGTGTCAGCGGTTGTTTTTTTTTTTGTCATTATATCTATGTATGTATTGTGTAGGAACTTCTATCTTTGTTTGGTTCTGTTCTCTGTGTAGCTGTTTGAATGTGTTTTATTTGCTTGTTTTATTTGCTGAATTGCATATCTATAAATTATACGTTACGTTTAACACACATATGAATATGTACTTAGCTATATACAAGCATACATAGATACATACATACATACAAACATATATATATATATATATATATATATATATATATATATATATATATATATATATATATATACATACATACAAACACATATACATTATATACAATTATATATTTTGAGCATATTTATTAAAATTTCACTCACGCACACGCAATGAACATATATACATGTATGTATATGTGTATGTATACATGATGTATGCATGTGTGTATTCATATCTGTTCAACCCGTCCTTTATAAAAACATATAATTTGTTTTCGTATATGTGTGTATGTATGTGTGCGCGCACGCGAATATTGAGTTGATATCTATGCAGTACATATGCTTTCACTTCTTTCGGCGCCCTTCAATCGGACAACGATTCAGGCTTTACTGTAGCTTGATGGCTTACTTCATATCGTCGCAGATCGGTAGTCGGTAATCGATTAAACTGAACTCAGTACTTGACTGGTATATATATATATATATATATATATATATAATAGAGTTATTAATATTTCTAAGTCTCTCTAAAGGAGACTAGCTAGCTATGTGACACACGAAACCTGTGTCCTTTATAACCCTCGAACAGGGGAAGTCAGCAGTGTCCGTCTCAACCTCAATGCAGATGCCAAACCAGCAGGGGGACACTGCTGACCTCCCCTGTTCGAGGGTTATAAAGGACACAGGTTTCGTGTGTCACATAGCTAGCTAGAGGCGATGGCTTCTTGGAGCTAATTCACGGCAGCTTTCGTCCTAATTTTGGGACTGCCATGTTGGCTTGGCGATAACTATTAATATATATATATATATATATATATATTAATGAGACTGAAGTGATACGACCGGTAACTCAGCCATATTAATGAATCAAAAGCACATAAAGTAAAACCGCTGGGCAAAGATTGACCTTGACCTTTGTTGTGCCTGCACACTAAGTTTTAACCTTCTAGTTCACTTTCTTTGTTTACAGAAATGCTTGGAAGTAACGTGTGTAACGTGTAATCGTCTCATTGACCATGGCAGAGAAAGGTGTCATGGCGATATTTTCTCACGGGCCTACGCAAAGTTGCAGAAAGTGTTTGGAGGGGAGTGTATGAGTTACACGCAAGTGTACGAGTGGTACAAACGTTTCCAAGATGGCTGAAAAAATGTCGCTATTGATGAACGTTCTGAGACTCCTGCAACCAGCAGAAATGAGGAAAACATCGCCGAATTACCATCTGTGAGTTATCAGAGGATGTGCAGATTAGCTGCGGTTCAGTTCAGTCCATTATCACTGAAGATTTTGGCATGAGACGCGTGTCTGCAAAGTTTGTGCCAAAACTGCTTTCAGCTTACCAAAAACACACTCGGGTTTCAGTTGCACAAGATCTCCTTGATTGATTTGAAAACTTTTTGAAAACTTTGCGTAGGCCTCTGAGTAGGTATCGCCAAGCTCTTGGCAAAATTTGATGCAGACTCTCTGCTCATCTTTCTCTGTCATAGTCAATGCGACGATCACGTTTCACGCGTTACTTCCAAGCACTGCTGTAAACAGCGGAGGTAAGCGAGAACGTTAAAACGTAGTGCGCATGCACAGCTAAGTTCAAGGTCATTCTGTGCCTAGCGGTTTCATTCTACATGCTTTAGCTTCGTTACTATGGCAACAGTCCAGTTACTTATTGATCAGACCACGTATGTACGTTTGCTTTGTTGCAGAAACTGCACTAAAGTATACCGTTGACATATTTATTGGTTTCAAACATTGGCACAAGGCTAGCAAATTCGGGCGATGGTGTAAGTCCATTGCATCAGCCCCAGTGCTCAACTGCTACTTAATATATCGACCTCAGCGGAATTTGAACATAGGACGTAAAGATGGATGAAATACCATTAAGCATTGTACCTAGCGTGCCAATGATTCTGGCAGCTCACTGCTTTACCCGTTGTTATAATTATCGGTTTCAAATTTGGGCACAAAACCAGCAATTTCACGGAAGGGTAAGTCGATTAGATAGATTCTGGAGTTCAAATGGTACATATTTAATCAACCCTCGAATGGATAAAAGACATAGACGATCCCAGCGGAATTTGAACTCTGAACGTAAAGACGGCCGAAAAACCGCTAAGCATTTTACCTGGCGTGCTAACGATTCTGCCAGCGCACTGCTTAGCCCGCTGACATAATTATTTGTAAATGCTAATACAGATCAATGCATCTTGTTCATGTGGCTCATCTTTTATAATTACCACATGTAGCTAGATAAAACTTTGGCATTTCTCTACGCTACATATTGCAATATAATCCAGTGTCATTGGGTGAATACAGTCTGTGGTTATTAAACATACGTATGAGAACATACAATTTATTCACGTGCTGCTGTCTCAATATTTCAATTACTAATTAATACATTGTGACAGTGAATAATCAGATATGCAAATGAGTAAAATCGGTGTCCGTTACACTTTACATTTCTTAAAATTAAGCTGCAACCTGCTCCCCTACCACACTCTCTCTCTCCCTCTCTCTCTCTCTCTCTCTCTCTCTCTCTCTCTCTCTCTCTCTCTCTCTCTC
>NC_069005.1:11814641-11816826 GCF_001194135.2 Octopus bimaculoides | reverse complement strand
TCTCTCTCTTTCTCTCTCTCTCTCTCTGTCTCTCTCTCTCTTTCTCTCTCTCTCTCTCTTTTGTCTTTTGTAGTACACATGTGTGTAGGTATATGTATGTAGAAATGAATGAAATGTATAAATATATACACACATGTATATATATATATATATATATATATATATATGCATGCATACATGTATTATACTTTTTTTCTTTTATTCTTTTATTTGTGTCAAGTCATTCGACTGCGGCCATGCTGGAGCACTACCTTTATTTGAACAAATCAGGACTTATTCTTTGTAAGCCCAGTACTTATTCTATCGGTCTCTTTTGCCGAACCGTTAGATTTCGGAAACGTAAACACACCAACATAGGTTGTTAAGCGATGGTGGTGGTGGGGGAAGACAAGCAGGCATACAAACATATACATATATATATATATACATACGACGGGCTTCTTTCAGTTTCTGTCTACCAAATCCACCCACAAGGCTTTGGTCGGCCGAGGCTATAGTAGAAGACCCAAGGTGTCACGCAGTGGCACTAAACCCAGAACCATGTGGTTGGTAAGCAAGCTACTTAACACACAGTCACCTCTGCGCCTATATATATATATATATATGTGTGTGTGTGTGTGTGTGTGTGTGTGTGTGTGTGTGTGTGTGCTTTTACACAGACAGACAGACAAACAGATGGATAGATAGATAGATAGATAGATAGATAGATAATTAATATTAGTATAATGAAGGATAACGACACTCGTGCGTTGATGATTATGATTTAGATTACAAAGTGTATTTGTGCATTAATGTCTTACTGACATTTAGTTGCATGTACACACAAACACGTATGAATGTATATATGTGTGTGTGTGTGTCTGTGTGTGTCTATATAGGAAATTGAAAGTAGTTGGAAGATTGAGGAAGAACTGGTTACTAATTCTAACAAAACTTAGCACCAAATTTTGAATCTTTAGAGATGATAAACTGTACATGTTACCATAGATAATGTGCGGTTTGAGAAAGGTTTACCTACTATATCTACCGTTTCCATTTAATGTAGATGTACTCCCCTAGATTCTTATGCATTTGTGCGTGTACTCGAACATAACAACTGTATGCATGTATGCGTCTGTATTGCGCAGTAGTAGTGCACATACACACACACACATACACACAAATACATACACATACAAGCACGTATGCACGCATGTTTGTGTGCGTGTGTGCATGCAGAAAGGAAAAAATAAAAGACTTCTCCGGCGGGTAATAAAGAGAGAGAGAGAGAGAGAGAGAGAGAGAGAGAGAGAGATAAAGTGAAGAAGAAAGAGACTGGATAAAAGAGAATGCATGGAGTAGATTGACTGGTACATTCTACTTGCACAAATACACATATATATACTTACTCCGTACATATAACACACATAAACAAAGATATGTATGGACATGTTTTTGCAATAACAATGATATATGTAGTATATGCGACATCTAAGGAAGACTCATGTTGGTTACATTATAAAAATACCTTGAGAAGATTCTCCAACGTTTTATCAGAAACGAACGTACGTTTCATATCAATACTTACTACGTTCAAAGTTATATTCGCTTGACATTCATATAACTACGTGTTACTTAATCACTGTTTTGAGTTCACCGTTTTTTGCTGGTCGTCTAAAATTCCATTTTCTTTATAGTTAAGCAATGTTTTACATTAAAATGTACTGCATGAATATATCGACAGTGAAACATATGCGGGCTGGAAACCTCAGGTTTCTTTCCATAAGCTGGCAGCAGGGGGCGCAAGAGAAACGGGATGCAGAGGATCTCAAAATTTCTGGAGAAAATGTACAGTCTTTGAACATCCTCCTAAAAAAACTTCATCGCCAAAACGTACGAGTGTAGAAACAGTTTTGGACTGATTTCCAACATTACTTTTCCATTATTGGATTTCTCTCATATGATTGATGTACAAATATACAAAGCCCAATATACCCATCATGACTATCCGTCTGATAATGGCACACCAGGCACATGAATCGCAACCATATGTGCGCGATATGGTGATCTTTTTATGAAGATAAACAGCGCATGACCTTGCAGATGGGGCCCAGTTAAAATTATTTCCAGATCGAGTAGCCTATCCTGGTCAAACGGTCCTTGAATATATATGTATGTATATATATATATATATATATATATATAT
>NC_069005.1:11810643-11814221 GCF_001194135.2 Octopus bimaculoides | reverse complement strand
CCTATATATATATATATATATATATATAGATAGATAGATAGATAGATAGATAGATAGATAGATAGAGAGAGAGGGGGGAGAGAGAGACAGAGACAGACAGACAGACAGGCACACAGGCACACAGAGAGACAGACAGTCAAATAGATAGATAGATAGATAGATAGATAGATAGATAGATAGATTGATACGGGATAGAAGAAGAACTATGCGATTTGAAGACGAATTCACATATACATATACAGTGTGAGATAGGTGAAAGAACATCTTTAACGTAGCTACGTTTTGAGCTCAAGGATTGTCCAAGAAAATATTCCATTCTCCAGCAACAATTGAAATTCTTCAGAGTTCAAGTAAAGCCTGCAATAAAATGTTACTCTTTCATGTGGATAGCTGTGTTTAGAATAACAGTCGCAACATTCTGGTTTTACATGTGTACATACACAAGATATATGATACGATTTGAATGGAGATTTTCATAGTATAGCTAACAGGTCTATCATTATAACGGAGGTATAACTCTTTGGTTCATATATATATATTTGTACCAGTATAGAGAGATGACCGTAGATTTTGGATTGAGAGAGATTTTGTTACAAAGTCTAACAATTATCTATTACATGGTGAAACTCCACGAAGGATGAATAATATATATAAGAGGTAAGTTGTGATTTGAGGGAATGCGGCTCCTTGATTTGTTCAGGTGTAAATATCTACCTAAAATTGAAGTTAAGTGAAACTTGCCGACATGTCCATTTATGTAAAGGTCCTATCATGCATTCTTACGAATTTAAGGAGCATACCAAAGATTTGTATACTTACATGTGTGCGTATTACACACACAAACACAATTACATACACACACACTCAGTCATACACAAACACACTTACATACACACAAGCACATTCACACATACATATATAGAAAGAGAAAATGAAACTGGGAAAGAGTGGAGACCGATAGACACACAAACAGTCCCAGACATTCAAACATGTAAACAAAAGGCGTATGACGTCAAATGTCTCCATCAATAGCGATATATGCAGTATATCGAACATCTAATGAAACAGTTTTGTCTTCTTATAGAAACACCTTAAAAAGATGCGCAAGCATTTTAATAGAAACCGATAGATACACAAACGCATGAATGCACGCAGCCCCAGACACATTTAAAGATGTAACTGAAGGCGTATGCCGCCATGTGTTTCCAACAATTGTTATATGTGCAGTATATAGAACTTCTAATGAAACAATTAATTTTCTTTTCTTACAGAAATAATTTGAAAAGATGCACAAGAATTTTAATAGAAACAATTTTATATTTTTGCAAAATACTTACGATTTTTTAAACTACATTCTCTTCACTGATATATGACTGAATGCTGCAAAACCGCCTCTAATCACCACTAAAGGTTAAAAGAGAATGAAGAATTTTGAAGCTAAATTCAGAAGAAACGTTACTGATATTATGACGTCATAAACGCAATATAAGGAAAATTTACCTCCGCTTGGAAGAGACAAATAATTCATGCATCAGTTTTATGCACACATACACACACTTGTATATACACACACACGCACACACAAACGCGCATGCGCACAGGCGCCCACATGTATATGTATACAAAATCACACACACGCATACATATATATATATATATGTATATATATATATATACACATATATATATATACACGTATGTATATATGTATGTGTATGTGTGTATGTGTGTGTGTATATATATATATATATATATATATATATATATATATACAATAAGGTCTGCAATCTGACGGAAGACTCAAAACACATTTTAGGGTCCACAGAGATCAGAACTTAACTGCAGTTCTTGGTGGTCCATATCAGGTATGCAATTAATGTGGGTGACATTGCAATACAAGTGGAGGCGCAATGGCCCAGTGGTTAGGGCAGCGGACTCGCGGTCATAGGATCGTGGTTTCGATTCCCAGACCGGGCGTTGTGAGTGTTTATTGAGCGAAAACACCTTAAAGCTTCACGAGGCTCCGGCAGGGGAATGTGGTGGACCCTGCTGTACTCTTTCACCACAACTTTCTCTCGCTCTTTATTCCTGTTTCTGTTGTACCTGTATTTCAAAGGGCCAGCCTTGTCACACTGTCACGCTGAATCTCCTCGAGAACTACGTTAAGGGTACACGTGTGTCTGTGGAGTGCTCAGCCACTTGCACGTTAATTTCACGAGCGGGCTGTTCCGTTGATCGGATCAACTGGAAACCTCGACGTTGTAAGCGACGAAGTGCCAACAACTTTGCAATACAATACAATGACTGGTTTAAAAAGCTACATCAGACGCTATAATAGAACTAAGATGTAAGAACAAGAGGTAGTCAGATCTCTGCATGCGTTGTAGAAAACCACTATGTTTACGCTTCACGTGGCCTCCCGAAACCACCTACAACACAACAGTCTGTGTCCGACACCTCTGAAGACCTCATAAGCGAGCTCAGCAAACCAACTTGCTTAAAGTGGAAGAAGCAGTAGTCAAAGTAGTTAGAAGAGTTGAAAATAACAGGCAAACCTTTTGAGTATAACCAAAATACATGAACTTTAATTAAGAGGCCAATTACATTTATGGAATAAATAAAGAGTTCCTTAGAGAGATTTTAGAGAGTTTTTCGAGAGTTATTTCATTTACCTCTGAAATACGTAGACTTCTTTTGGTGAGCTCTTCTTTTATTCACAAGTCTAATTATTTACTTTCTATGTTATTTTCATCTCTTGTTTTTTCTCGACTGGACTCTTGTTACTTCCGAATTCACGGTACCATTCCGCCTTCTTTAGGTTGCCAAGTTCACCCTATTTTCGCAGTCAGTTCAAAACCATCTACTGTTCACATTAACCGCCGAAACCAACTTCACAGTCTACACCAAAATTTCTGTATCAGCTGTTCCATACGAAATTTTCCGACACCATCGCTCACATCGATCACATGGCACAAACTACAACATAAAACTGTTCACGCCGACATTCATCACGCCGCCCGTCGCACATTGTCTTCCAGCCCGAACTTCGAACCACCTGTTCACATTGGCTTCCTGCGCGAACTTTTATTTTTAATTAACCACTCGGGTCAAAACACAGATGGGACAGTACAGGACATAGAAAACATAGAAGAGGGAAAAACAATAAAATCGAATGGAATTTGAAAATATGAACAAATGAAAAGATGGAATGACGACCACTCTAGCCCCACTCCCGAGCAGTCGCATTGAACCTTTCATTGCCCACAAAGTTCCAAAGTCAAACACTTTTCAAAAATCAATCAAACCACGTACTCCAAGATATCGTTGTACTTCACTTCAGGAGGCAATGTATCTAAGCACACCTCTCTGTATAGATCGGCAATGTCCGGCCCGAATTTTTGTTTTAGTCTTTTGAAATCACTTTCATCCACCAGTACATATTTCACATATGGGGTAGAGTCCTCTAAATTTACTTTTATGGTAGACTTTAATTTTTTAATTTATCTAACCAATTTACTATTTCAGGAATCATACGTCAAAGTTAGTCTCTTTTCTTTAGGAGTGGGTGTTGGGGGGTT
>NC_069005.1:11809473-11809992 GCF_001194135.2 Octopus bimaculoides | reverse complement strand
TTTTTTTTTTTTTTTTTTTTTTTTTTGTCTAGGCCTATCCAAATGGTGTCAACTATGTTCTCTAGTACTTCTGGAGAGGCCTGGATTATCATTTCAATCCCTTTCCCTTGTCAGTTGCGTTGCGGGACTATGATAACCAGTGTCTTACTTATATTAAAATCTACGTAATTTCTTTCTTTTTCAAGCTGTACTTGCTCGTTGAAGCGTTGATTGCATCGCACACAGTTACTAAACCCTCTTGTTGATTCTACTAGATTGATAAATGGCGAAATGAATTTATACTTCGGCCAGGAAACCCAGTGTGGATATATTTCACAAGGCTTATTCTGGTTTTTATCATAATAATTTTTTTTCTCCCTAATGACCGAGTGGTATACTGCTTGTTGAAAATCATACCACATTATATATCAATATACACGCACAGAGACTCTTGTCTGTCTATCTATCTATCAATCTATCTATCAATCTATCTATCTATCTATATATATATATATATATATATATATATATATATATATA
>NC_069005.1:11807185-11808457 GCF_001194135.2 Octopus bimaculoides | reverse complement strand
ATAATAATAATAATAATAATAATAATAATAATAATAATAATAATAATAATAATAATAATAATAATAATGTAACAAAAATTAAATGGCTAATGTTTCGGTGCGTGACTTTGGTCAACCCTGTATGTATGAATGTGTGTGTATGTGTGTTTTGTGTGTGTGTATGCCTATATATACATTCTTTTTAGAACTGATTCTCAAAGCAAATAAATCTATGAATAGCAACATGTAAATATTAGGTTAAACAAAAAACTACGCGTTCTAAAGAAAAAACACCGAGATGATTATACATATTTAGTACCAGTGCAGCTTCAGCTATTTATGCCAATAGTTACAAATATACAAAATACGCGCACACATGCATACATATACACACACTCCTATACGTACATACATACATACATACATATACACATATAAGTGTGTGTGTGTGTGTGTGCGTGTGCAAGTGTGTGTGTGCACGCGTGTGTGTGTGATTTTGCTTATGTATTCCCCTATGAATTTCAAATAAACAACTAACCAACAGCGACATTCGCGTATGTGTGTATTAATTTACGTTCGCGTGTATGTATGTATGTATGTATGTATATATGTACGTATGTATGTAGGTATCTATCTATCTATCTATCTATCTATCTATCTATCTATCTATCTATCTACCTATTTATCTATCAGCCTACTATACGATAGACGGTTTCTTGTTTTGGACTGTTTGTTTTTAATTCTTTTATGTGGTTTTAGTTTTTCGTTCCTTTTTCGAGGGGCAAAACAAAAAAAAAAGTAAACTATCAGATTTCTAATCAATGTTCCACCCTCCACCCACCTGCCATTCAAGAAACTAGTCACGCGATTCCAATATTCGTTGTTGCCTAATATAAATAATATCAGTTTTACTCTGATGACACCGTTAGTTTTTAGTTCGTTTGTTTGTTTTATTATTTTTGTTGAAGGTGGATCTTTTTCTATTTACTTAGATCAACCTATACTTTAGTGTAACCACCATGTTTCTTTAACTTATTCATTTGACCACAGTATTCACAACTGTCCATGAAGATCTTATATTGCATAGGTTATTTATGCATACACACACACACACATATATACGTCTATATACATACATACAAATATATATGTATATGTATATATGTGTACGTATGTATACATACATATGTATTTGTATATCTATATCTATCTATGTATATATATGTGTGTATATATATGTGTGGGTGTTTGTGTGTATATGTATATATGTGCGAATGTATATATATATATATA
>NC_069005.1:11803458-11806788 GCF_001194135.2 Octopus bimaculoides | reverse complement strand
TGTGTGTGTGTGTGTGTGTGTGTGTGTGTGTGTGTGTGTGTGTGTGTGTGTGTGTGTTTCAGCGTGTATCTTTTTCATACTCCTGTTTTTTTTTTCTTTTTGCTTTCCATATTTTTTCTTGGTTCCGAGTGCGATTTGTGTATGCACATGTGTATATGTGTGCGTGTATTTGTGTACGTATGTCTATGTATACGTGTGTATGTTTGTCAATGTTTTACTCGCTTTATATATTTTTCGTTTATTTATTTATTCATATATTTATACTATTATCCCTTTTTTATTATTATTTTTGTATTTCTTATATATATTTTTTTTATGCATTCATTCAGCTTATGGTTGTTATTATCACCGAATGATCAGTCTTTCGCTTTGATCTGTTTACCTATCAAAATTTCGTATCGCAACGTTCGTTTTCTGTCTCACTTTCTCTCCTTTTCTCTTTCCCTCGCTATTTATTTCTCACATAGATATATGGACTTTTTTCTTTTGTGAAGCTACGTATGTTTTCTTTATTGATTCGTAATGTTTTTGTTACATTCTAGTTAAGTAATAAACATATCAATAGACACCATATAATAGGAGGAGGTCACGTAAAGACCATTGGTTCTACAATTATTTTGTACAGAAAATTAACGTCTGTTTGAAGAAGATTTAGACTATCAAAACAACTAGTGATAAACAACAATGTCCAATGAGTCAATGTGGGATCTTCTATACGGTTACTCGACCTGCTAGAAATAGAAGCAGTTGCTCAGATTTCCCCTCGCATAATACATATCGTCTTAGTACAAAACTTCGGTGGGTAAAATTACCCTAGGTTTCTTCTATATGATGGTCATGAATAAATTGATTTCGATCATATATATCTGATATACGGAGGTCGATCAGAACTTATTTGAAGCTAAACGTCAGTAGCAAGAACAACAACATGTTCGCTATTCAATGCTTGACAGTCATACAGAGCAATAATGATTCTCTCTATGCGGTCACTTTGATCTCAGACAAATTGTCCTTCAATCAAGCTCAGCTGCGATAATCTTCCATTCAATTTTGGTGGGCGGGGTTGTAATTTATTATTATTTTTTTTTTTTTTTGTGATGCAGAGAGGACAAATGAGATACTAGTGTGCATTATATATGGAAAGTTAAACACGGTGAGCTGGCAGTATCATTAGCACGCCGTGTAAAATGCTTAGCGACATTTCGTTCATCTTTACGTTGTGAGTTCAAATTCCGCCGAGGTCGACTTTGCCTTTCATCCTTTCAGGGTCGATAAATTAAGTACCTGGGGTTGATGTAATCGGCTAGTCCCCTCCTCCAAAATTTTAGGCCTTGTGCCTGTAGTAGAAAAGATTATGTATGGTAAGGTAGACATTACTGCCGCACTGCGCAAGGATAGTTAAAAAAGAAACATTTTCCATCCACCTAGTTTCGCCGCTCACTATTTATGGGAGAGTCGTGGAGATAGAATCATCTGGCACCTCCTCTGTAGGTCCTGTCAGAAGCAACAGTCCTTTCACTTTCCTGCAGCAATGCAAGTGTGACCACCTTAGACTAAAGATATCATCGAATCATCTCGTTCTTGGCTCGGTTTGAAGAATCTGTCTTGAGCTTCTTTCTTACAGCATTCCTATCACATATCCATACTGCTGGAGCTAGAGTCTCCTTATGCAGAGATGTAGCAGCTCAACCAGGAGAGAACCCCCTGAACTCCAAGTTACGCACCCTGTCGAGTAACGTTACTTCTCAGATCCTTTGGAGAAACCTCATATCTGCCGCTTCTATTCGCGAACGTACTTTTTCGGTCATTATGCAAATTTCTTCTTAAGATTATCTCTACAGATTTTCTATAGAAATAATAGCCAGCACTGATTTTGTTACGATTTTGTTCCGTATCCGAGTAAATCTAAAGTAAACAACAATGAGATCGAAGATGAAAAATCGGTAATGGGTGTACATGTCATATTCAGGAGTTTTGTTCTTTCATCAACATCCACCTAACCCATTAACCATCCACGAACTCATTGCTTAAACAGCCACTAAATACGTGGTGTAACATTATTGGTTATACCAGTTTTAAATATTAAAGACACTCCTAGAAGCTGATACGTAAATCAGTGCTGGCTATGATTTCTATTGAAAATCTGCAGAGATAACCTGCACGGTTAACACAGAACACAGTAATGCCTTATAAAAGCTTTTAATATACTTTGTAGCATATTATGTTTGCATAACGAAATACGGTCCCTGTAGGTCATTAATATCCAAATTTCATGATCATTGAAGTATGTTGTTAAGGAGAACATTTAGAAACAAATAACTTTTGCCTACTTTGTGGTATACGTGGAATGTAATTATATTACGTGTAATATAATTGTCAACGTCTCACTCGTTCCTCAAGATACTCAAGCATTAATATGGAATTTATTATAATTGGAATCGAATGTTTAAAAGTCTGCGGCACAATGGTGTACTATTATCCTACCTTCTTAAACTATTTGTGACGAAATTTGTGATGAGACTCTCTACCGTTGTACGTTCAATTCATTTCTAAAACAACCAACAAGTAAGAGAGACGCAGTAAAATGCACCTTTATATTTTCTTTTCATATTCAAGATAGTGTGGAAGGCGTGTGAGCTAGCGGATAGGGATGTTGCACTCACAATTACCAGATCGTCGGTTCGATTCCCGAACCGGGCGGCGTGTGGTGTTATTTAAGCAAAACAAGTCGCTTCACGTTGCTCTGCTGAGGAATTTCAAAGAGCTTGAGGTAGATTTTGCACTCCAACCCCGTAAAACCTTCAACAGCAACAACTACCCGAAACAGACCCATGAGTTGGATGGTTTTCCTCTGAGTGATGTAAAGGCATCATCTGCCAGGAGTAGGGAAAGACCAACAAGTGTCAGATGCAATGACAGCGCTGGCACAGCGCATGTCCCCATACTACTACTACTACTACTACTACAAGTACTACTACTACTACTACAAGTACTACTACTACTACTACAAGTACTACTACTACTGCTACTACATCTACTTAATGTTTAAGGCCGCAGGTTGATAGACGTCTTGGTAAAAATCATTAGATCGATGGAAGAAAAAGGCTGGAATATGTCTTATGACTTCAAGATGGCGAACTGGGAGAACCGTTAGCAAGACAGGCAAAATACCTAGCGGCAATTCGTCCGTCGTGACGTCCTGAATTCTGCCGAGGTCGACTTTGTTTTTCTCCGTTTTGGTGTCAATACAATGAGAACTAGTTGAGCACTGAGGTCGATGTAAGTCTTGCATATATATATGCATGTGCGTGTGTGTGTGCATATATATAT
>NC_069005.1:11801527-11802993 GCF_001194135.2 Octopus bimaculoides | reverse complement strand
TATATATGGTGGTGGTTGTCTACTCCTTAAACAGAGTTTGACCACCTCCTGCACCTACACCTTAGCCCTTTCATGGCGTCTGATGTGGCTTTTTAAACCAGACAGTGTTTTGAAAAAACACCCACACAGATTGCACCTCTGATTTGCACTACCAATACCTGCAAGTAAGTTCTGCTCATTGTGGATCCTAACATGTCTTTTAAGACCCCCATTGGATTTGCAAACCCTCTGGCACACACCACATTCAAACGTGTGCATATATATATGCATGTGCGTGTGTGTGTGCATATATATGTATGTATGTATGATTGTGTGTGTGTGTGTGTGTGTGTGTGTGTGTGTGTGTGTGTGTGTGTGTGTGTGTGTGTGTGTGTGTGTGTGTGTGTGTGTGTGTGTCTGTGTCTGTGTGTGTGTCATAGACTTCCCTGTCGAGGACGATGTATAAGTCTTCAGTTTTTTGCCGAACGACTTGCACAAATGATTTGTTTATAGCGATCAAATGCATCTGCTGCACACTAGCTCACCGTCTACATGAAAACAACGTTTCCCGAACAGGTGCACGGTGTACCTCGCCTCAGATGTCGAAGTGAGCACAGAGCAACGTTAGATGAAGTGTTGTGCTCAAGAACATAATGTACCACCCGGTCTAGGAATTGAAACTACGATCTCGTGATCGTGAGTGCAACACCCTAACCACTAGGCCACGGCATCGTCATTTGATGGTGTGCCTTTCTTTTGCAGTGCTTCTTCCATGTTAGTCGATTTTTGCGATGGCTGAAACAATGGAACAGTGTGCTTCCGCGAAATTCTCTTTCCTGCAGGGAAAAACGACGGCCGAAATAGTTGTCAAGTTTCAAACAGCTTACAAGAACGCTGCCATGAGCAAAACAAGCATTTACGAGCAGAAGATTATCTTCGTTCAGGGCAGCCGTCGACCTTCGGAACGAATGAAAACATCATGAAAATTCATGAAGTGATCTTGGAGGATCGTCAGCGAACAATTGACAAACTTGCTAATATGACTAGTGTGTCTTGGAGCTCCTGAAAACAAATTTTCAGTGAGAAATTGCAAATGAAAAGAGTTGCAGCAAAACTTGTACCCCGCTTGCTTACGGAAGTCCAAAAGAGTCACTACTGAATGCGTGTCATGAACTGAGAGAACAGTTGGAAGTCGATCAGGAACTGTTTTTGAAGGCCATCACTGGTGAAGAAAGCTGGTGTTACAGAATTTACAGATGTGGAAGAGGTGGAGAAAAAAACCGACAGTGGCGTTAAAAGGCATCACTTTGCAAGAGTTCTGGGACTGCTTCTAACAGTGGAAAATGTGCCTGGACCGATGCATTGCTTCCAATGGAGAATACTCCGAAGGCGATGAAAGTATAAACATGTAAAACTAAGTGAATAAAATAATATTGCAAAATTCCGGTTTCGTTTGAGTACCCTCTCGTATATATATATATATATAT
>NC_069005.1:11800134-11800707 GCF_001194135.2 Octopus bimaculoides | reverse complement strand
ATATATATATATATATACATATATACAAAGGCGGATTTCTTTCAGATACCGTCCAACAAATTTACCCATTAAACTTGGTCGGCCCAGTATCATACTGACCCAAAGTGAGACTAAATCCGAAACAACATGGTTGGGAAGTAAACTTCTTACCACACAGCCATGCATGCACCTGAGTATGATTTTTTTTCGTTTTAAGGTGATTTGGCTACTATTTCTATCTATGAGGCTCTGAGTGACTACATACAGAGTGTAGTTGTTGTTGCTGTATTGAATAGGCATTGCTTATTGGAATGGTAGACACAGTCTTTGACTGACAACTCATTCTTTACATTCAATAAGCTTCAGTTAAGATCGAAAGTTTCGTCTTTAACATTGACAATAAGCATTACACGGTCATTCAGCAATTAGACAGGCTTCTGACACCGATTGGAGTTTAAAGAATTTCGCTTTTCATTTATTCCCCGTGAATAATGTGTATGTGAGTGTCTGTTTGTATGCGCATACACACGTACATACGTTCGTGTGTGTGTATAATATTATATATTATATATATATATATATATATATATATAT
>NC_069005.1:11798803-11799469 GCF_001194135.2 Octopus bimaculoides | reverse complement strand
TATATATATATATATATATATATATATATATATTTACTTAAATATATCGATGTAGGTGTGCATCTGTACGTGTGTGTGTGTGTATCTATATGAGGTTATGTGTGTATGTGAGTGCATAAGTGTGTGTTTAGTATATTGTACATTTTCTGTATATTACTAAGCTTCGTTTTGTTTCGTTTTTTCTTTTTTTTTCACGCAGTCAACTCTTAAGTTCAATGTGGACAAATGTCAAAGTGTGTATCACGCCACTAAACTGAAGATAAGAGAGCGCCATTCTATTACATCATGACGTTTTGTATCACTTTGTTATATTATTATTAAATTATATTATATTATTATAATGCATCGTATTATATTATTATATTATTATCTTATATTATATTGTATTATTATAATGCATTGTATTATGTTGTAATGTATTGTATTTTACTGTAATGCATTATATTGTACATTGTGTTAACTGATACTATATACAATATAACAGAACCGAATACAAACAGTTTCATCAAGCTGTCTCTTTCTCCCACATTCTATCTCTCTCTTTCTCTTGATCTATGTGTGTGCGTGTGTGTATTCATGCATACACACTCACACTCACTCACAAACACACACATATATATATATATATATATAATACATACACACATACATATATATATATATATA
>NC_069005.1:11790538-11793038 GCF_001194135.2 Octopus bimaculoides | reverse complement strand
ACACACACACACACACACACACTTCATTAAAGAGGCGACAGGCAAAGCGACTATGTACATAAACAAAGAAAAAAGGAAACGAACGAACGAGCTTCTTTGTGGTTACACGTTTTACTAGAATGAACAGCCAAATCTCTCTCTCTCTCTCTCTCTCTCTCATTCCCTCTCTCTCACTCTCGCTCTCATTCTCTTTCTCTCTCACTCTCGCTCTCTGTCTTTCTCTCTCTCTCTCTCTTAAATTACATCATGCTCTTAAGCAACTATAAGGCACCCTCTAAAAGTTGAAACAGTCTTATAAATGTTTGCACGATAATCAACACGGGTACCACTCTCTGAATGCCCATTATTAGTACCTAGTAACCGGCCGAAGCGAGATGGCTGGTAATCACGTGAAACCTCAGGTTTTACCTTAATCTAACCCACTCCTATGTTGTAACAATAGCAATGAATCCCTCACTTCTAGTGGTTTTACTGCGCGCTCTGATACCAACCAAGACTATGTCTGTGTACCCCTATGCTCAGAGTGATTGTCATTACATATGCTGATTAACCCTTAGCTAGGACCCAGTCAGGTGCTACAACTCCGGGTCAGAGTAAACCTGAGAACAAAACCCTGAAAGTCCCCCTACCAGATGTGGTTTAAAGTCATACCCAGGATTTATAATACATACATACATACATACATACATACATTGCTGGCACTCCGTCGCTTACGACGTCGCGGGTTCCAGTTGATCTAATCAAGGGAACAGCCTGCTCGTGAAATTAACGGGCAAGTGGCTGAGCACATAACAAACACGTGTACCCTTAACGTAGTTCTCGGGGGAGATTCAGCGTGACACAGAGTGTGACAAGGCTGGCCCTTTGAATAACAGGCATCACAGAAACAGGAAGTAAGAGTGAGAGAAAGAGTATAGCAGGGTTCACCTGCCATCCCCTGCCGGAGCCTCGTGGGGCTTTAGGTGTTTTCGCTCAATAAACACTCACAACGCCCGGTCTGGGAATCGAAACCGCAATCCTATGACCGCGAGTTCGCTGCCCTAACCATTGGGCCATTGCACCTCCACACACACATATATACATACATACATACATACATACATACAAACATACATACATATTTATATACATACATGGTGGTTGTCTATTTCTTACACAGAGTTTGACCACCACCTGTACCTACACCTTAGATCCATCATGGTATCTGATGCGGCTTTTTAAACCAATGTTTGCAAGGGGGAGACATAAGGACACAGGAAATGTGTCAAGGCCGATAGGAAGTGGTGCAGCTTACTAGGTCTAACCAACGGTAGTATTATTCCCTTCAGGGGACTGTCACATTAAGTTGACAACATACAACTACTTCATCGTATCACTACTGCATAAATCTCTCTGAGAGATTTCGAAATGTATTATTTCTAAATAATAATAATATTTTAAAAAGGAGATAAATATGGGATGACGTGGGCTTGCAAAATAACTATTCTGCCTCCAGAAAACTTCTCGCATTTATCTCCGCCGCCGCTCCGATCATCCACATCATCTTATTCGGTCAAATCTAAAATCCCAATTTTTTAAGATAAAACGGATTTGTACTGACATAGGGGATTACTAGAAACATGCAAATAGTTTTGTATGTCATTATGTCAAACGTGGTTACAGTGAATCACGATTAAAGGAAATAGCAAATGAAATAGCTAAGATTAGCAAAGATAGTCAAACCTACACGCATAATCTTAGCAAACAAAATACAACAGATTACAGAATTCCTTTAGTGATTAGCTGGCACCGACATTTCGCCGGCATTTCAAATGTGTTGCGTGAAAGTTACCAGCATGTGGCGAAAAAATATCCTCGTTTCAAACAGATATTTCCTCAGCCGCCTATTGTAGCCTTTAGACAGAATAAGAATATAAGAGAATTATCTCACTCCAAAAAACGAACATTGGAGTATTTGCACGCTGTACCTTAAAGAACAGCCGCAAGAGAGGTAAGCCCTGTTCATTGTGCAGCAGCATGAGTGAAGTGAATTCCATGTCAGTCGATTTCCGCGACCACATCACCCCTAACATCTGGTTACCTAACTCCCCAGACTGCAACCCCTTTTGATTATTAAGTGTGGGATGCAGTTGAGCGAGAGACCAACAAAACTCCTTGCAACACCAAAGATGAACTGAAGGCAAGGATTATGACAGCATTCGTCAACTTAGACAAGGAGACCGTCCAGAAGAGTTGCAGAAGATTTCGAAGTGGTCTGGAGGCCGTGGTTGAAGCCAATGGTGGTTTTATTGAATAAATTTACTCTTTAGTATTTCAAGATTATGCGTGTAGGTTTGACTATCTTTGCTAATCTGAGCTATTTCATTTGCTATTTCCTTTTTATGCAATTTTGGTAAATATATCTGTTAAAATGAGATGTCAGTGTTCTTTTCATTTTTGCGTAATTTAGACAACATTTTATTCACTGCACCCTCTCTCTCTCTCTCTCTCTCTCTCTCTC
>NC_069005.1:11787643-11790105 GCF_001194135.2 Octopus bimaculoides | reverse complement strand
ACAATGAAGTAGAGAAATTTGAAAAGACAACACGAAACCGGTTATTTCTCAAAATACAATGTTTATATACCAAAAAGATTTTATAACATTTTTCTAACATTTTTCTTACATTTTTCTGACATAATTTAAATATATACTTTAACCATGTAACACAAGCCTTCTGTAGTTTTTTCACTCTTATTATCTTTTATACATCCAACCACGTGCTTTCACATACCAACTTTCTCACCTATATATACATATATACATATATATACGTATATACATATATATATATATATGTGTATATACCCGACGGGCTTCTTCCAGTTCTCATCTACCAAATCCACTCACAAGGCTTTGGTCGGCACGAGACCACAGTAGAAGACACCTGCTCAAGTTGCCACGCAGTGGAACTGAACACGGAACTACGCGGTTGAGAAGCAAACTTCTTACCACATAAACAGACAGACAGACAGACAGGTAGGTAGGTGATAGATAAATAGATAGATAGATAGATAGATAGATAGATAGATAGATAGATAGATATTGATATAGTATAGAAATAGATATAAATTGATTTGAAAGAAATAAGTTAACAAACAGAAGAGAGACAGAGAGAAAGCGAGAGAGTGAGAGAGGTTAATGTTATGACTCAATAATAGAAGTTGTTCTTTATTATTTCATTAGTGTTCCCTCCATCACCATCGTTGTATTGTATCTTCGTTTTTCCCCTCTTTCGTCTTGCTAATAATGTTCGGCTGTTATTTCTACCGGGTCGTGCTATCGGTGTGAAAAAGAGATACACCTCTCGCCATTTGGTAATTATGGTACTTCCCCTGAAGGCGGAGATAATTTTGATAAATCAAGAAATATGTTGTATGGTATTCGATATACTTGTGTGTGTCTTTGTTATTCAACTACATGCCATCCATTGGTCTCTCCGTTTTATTTCTCTTCACCGATTTTTGTTTCATTTACAGTACGTAGTAATTACGGGAGACAGATTTCAGAGAGAGAGAGAGAGGGAGAGAGAAAGAGAGGGAGAGAGAGAGAGAGAGGGAGAGACTAAATACGTGTGAAAGAGAAAAACAGTGTTTGTGCAAGAGAAAAAGAAAGGGAGAGAGAGTGTGTGTGCAAGAGAGAAGCGGTGAGAATGTGTGAGAGAGTCAAACAACTGATGTGAGAAAGTAGTAGCAGAGAATACTAGAAGGCTCTTATAGTCTTTGCTCTTCCTACTACTTGTCGATATGCATGCCTGATCAAATGAATAAACGTGGGACACCTACAGTAGTAGTAGTAGTAGTAGCAGCAGCAGCAGCAGCAGCTGCAGTAGTAGTAGTAGTAGTAGTAGTAGTAGTAGTAGTAGTAGTAGTAGTGTTGGTCGTGGTGGTGGTGGCTGTGGTGAATGCCGCTATAGGTAAAATTATGCGTGTACATGTTTGTGTGTGTGAGAGAGAGAAAGAGAGAGAGAGAGAGAGAGAGAGAAAGAGAAAGAGAGAGAGAGAGAGAAGGAGAGAGAGAGAGAGAGAAAAAGAGAGTGTGTGGGTGTGTCTTAGAAGGTGTGGGGCGGAAGACATTAAGTCGATGGAACGGAAAATAGAAGAGGCGGTGGAAGTTTTGGTGGTAGCAGTGATGTGGGGTGGAAAGGTGAGGGTGCAGGCGGGTAGAGTGGGGAGTATTTATGGCTTATGAGGCGTTGGATGCCTTATATCTCTACGTATCTACATGTCTACACACACCCTTGTATATATACGTACATGCATACACACATACACACACACGCACGCACGCACACTCACACATACATATATGCGTGCACACACATAGTAATTATGCGCGCACGCCCACACAGAGACACACATAAAAACACGCACAAACACACACATATGCATACATACATGCATACATGTATCTATGTATGTACGTATGTATGTATTCAGTATATTGCAATTCAGGCTGTATTTAATTAAAATAGCTATTTATGTTTTATACTCAATGTATAATGAATATACATTGTTGATAGGCAATTTCCTGCAGTGTTTGTCCTGAGATAACACCTCCTATGAACTTGCTAAGTTAGAAATACAATCGATATCAGAGAAGGAGAGAGAGAGAGGGGGGGAGAAAGAGAGAGAGAGGGAGAAAGAGAGAGAGGGGAGAGAAAGAGATTGAGACAAACATTCGTCCGGTAGCGATAGAAGCATTAATAAATACAAATGTCAACCTCTTTGGGCTTCGTATTCATCATCTGCTGGATGACTTTCGCCTCCTAATATATCTGTGTGTGTGTGTGTTTTTTTTAACACTAAATGTCTATAACAGACACTATCTCGAGACAAACATTGCAGCTTATCAGGACTTCAACGGTGTATCTGCTTTAAGTATGATGCACATTGCTATTCCTCTTAACGAATATAATATAATATATATATTATATGTGTGTATGTGTGTGTATACATGTGTATTATACATATATGTAT
>NC_069005.1:11781187-11787385 GCF_001194135.2 Octopus bimaculoides | reverse complement strand
TATATATATATATATATATATATATATGCATGTATGTATGTATGTATCTGTGTGTATGTATATAATTAAGATTCAGTTGAATTAGGCACTTAAATTGAAGCATCTCGTTAGGTCGGAATAATATACGCACACAACAATATTAACTAAATATCAAACTTAATACGTAAGTATCGGCCGAATGATTCTGCCAACTGAAATAGTTGCACACTTAATGCAAATGTTTTTGCTCCGTGGATTTTAAACTATTTTAAATCATTCTGAATGTCCTTTATTTTGAAGTTCATGAATTCATGTGACGAAATTTTTTTCTTTACAAACATATAATGTTTTCATTAATCAATTACAGGATTCGTTGGAAATGGTCGTAATGGAGTGACACCTGTACCTTTCTGTTACTTATTTATTATGTATATATATATAGTATATTGATATTATATAACGTAGATCTAGAGCCTACAAGTCGAGATGGTCACAACTGGAATGATTCTTAATAATAGACTTGTTTCATTCAGTTTGACCAGGACCTCAACATCAACAGCAACAACAAAATAACTTGGGTTTTTCATTCATGTGTTTGTAGTAAGGAGACTACTACAGTTGATTTATTAATCAGCCAATCAGCGAAGCTTATTAACCAGCAACCAATCCGTAACGATTTTCCGTCAGCGAACCTCACCTACTATCCCCTTGTTTAGCCATCTGTCATACCTACGCATACGTCCATTATATGCAAGAATATATACACGCACACATGTGTGTATGTACTTAAATGCACATGTGCATATATATATATACATATATACACACCTTTTATCTTTTATTTGTTTTAGTCATTAGACTGCGGCCATGTTGGAGCACCATGCTTTGAATGTTTTTTTTTTCGGGTTCAGTTCCTTTGTGCGATGCTAGCTCCAGATCAAACAATGCCTCGTGAGTAAATTTAGTTGAAGAAAACTGTGTGGAAGCCCGTCGTATATATATATATATATATGTGTGTGTGTGTGTGTGTGTGTGTGTGTGCATGTATATTCATATACATATATTTATACTCATACACAAATATATATTTGTATGTGTGTGTCTTTTTGTGTCATTTTGTCTTTATTAATTCTCCACCTCCACCGCTTAACAATCGGTGATGGTTTGTTTAAGTTTCCGTAACCGAGCGGCTCGGCGAACGATGCCGATAGAATATATATCAGCTTTTAAAAAGTAAGCACTGAGTTAGATTTGTTCAACTAAAACCCTTCAAGGCAGTGTCCCAGTATGGCTGCAGTCCAATGACTTAAAGAAGAAAAAGAAACAAAAACATGAATAAGGTTGGATCAGTCCGAAGATATGGTAAAATATATTAGCTGAAGATGCCACTCAGTGGGAAAGAACCAGAGATCTTGGCATTGCGAAATCGACCCCTTAACCATTCACCCTTGCTACATCACGTAATGTATAGTATATAGTAACAGAGGAAAGTATAGTGTAAACTGGCATTTGAAGTTAATATCGTATGGTAGTATTGTGAGTAAGGTAGCACAGGGTTTTAACGTTGGGAGGTAACATTAGAGAGGCGTGTAAGATACATTAGAAGGAATTAACAGGTGGTAGCAGTAGAAGGTGGCTGTGGGAGGTAACGCTAGAATGTAGCAGTGGATTGCAACGGTGGAAGGTGATAGTGGAAAATAGAAGAGGAGTGGGGAAAGTGTAATTAGAAGCGAAATGAGATGTCTGTATTAATGTAGCAGCGAGAGAGATCGGTGGAAGATAGCTACATAAAGTAGCAGTGGAAGGTGGTTGTATAGAGTATGGAAGTAAGGCAGCTGTAGCGAAGTAGCAGTGTGATATTGCAGTAGAAGGTGGCAGAGTGATATTGAAGTGGAAGGTTGCAGTATAAGATAGAAGAGAGAGAGCAGTAGGAAACAGCAGTGGAGAGTAGCAGTTGATTGTAGCAGATGGAGGCAGAAATGTAAAGTAGCAGTTGGAATGCTGCATTGGGAGGTAGCAGTAGCATTAAGCAGCGGAAGATAGCTGGAGAACGTGGAAGTAGCAGAGTTACTAAAACCACTGACTGAAAGTCCTTACAGTATACAGGGCTGGGTAAATCTAGGTATACAGTCGCTTAATATGAGTGAGATGTTCTGTTTATTTCTCCTTTTCTTTTTTTAAAATCGAAATTTTATGATTCTATGTTTTTTTAAAACTAATTCTTCCTATAATATGACTCCTCGTAATTTCAGATATCTATTGGGTCATCTCATAAATAATGCGGTTTTTTCATACTTCTTTTATTTTTCAAATTTACGATAAACAAAATTATTTTCTAATCTAAAATATACTCTCCTTCATTTTCTACAATGCTCTTCCATCCATCTGGCAGACTTGCAAGGCCTCTGTTCCAAAATTCACTTGTCCACGACGAAAAATACTCCTCCAGTACTGTTCTGACCTCGTCTACAGAATTCATACTTTTTCCGTTCAAATGATTTTGAAGACCTCGGAATAAATCATAATCAGATGGGGTAATATCCGGCGAATATGGTGGGTGGGCATTGTTTCCCATTAAAACTACTCCAGCCTTTGGAATGTCATCCTCACTGTATGTGGCTGAGCATTATCCTGATGAAAGAACACCTTTCGTCTCGAAAACAAAGATGGTCATTTTTCTTCTCAAGATGTTTGGTTTGGGTTCAAAAGTTGAAAGAGGACTAAAATTTTCATATCCCATCAAACAGATAACAACACCTTACGTAGGTGAAAACCTTCTTTAGCCTGGGGCGCCAGTGTTTCTCCTTTCCCTACCAATTTTCTTTGGCGCTTCACATTTTTATAGAGAACTTATTTTTCGTCACCATTCCCTTTTCGGTCCAAAAAGGTTCATTCGTGAGAGGTGACAACAAAGAAGAGCACACAATCATTCTCTGCACGTGATTAGACCCGGAAAGTTTGTGAGGAACCCATTGACCCAATGTGCTGACTAGCTTCTCTACTAGTTCCTCAACAGTTACGATGGGATTTTGTTCCACCAGGGTTTGCAGGACTTCCTCGTCGAGCTCTACAGATATTCCAAGACGAGTCTTGTCTTCTATGCTGTAGTTTCCGGCTCGGAATTTCTGGAACCACCGTTGAGACTACCTTACGCGTATTGTCCGATCCCCATATATTGCATCAGTATTCCTTGCACTTTCCGTTGAGTTACGTGTCTATGGTTGCGAGACACAAAGGATTCATCTCTCATGAAAAAAATTTGTGTCCCCAAATTCTAATTACACACTGTGTGCTATACAGGCATAAGCTCGTGGCCAAAACTATGATTTTATTTTAAATCAGCCACTGAACACTGTTATAAAAACAATAAACAAAATTACATCGAACAGTAAATGTGATCATCATTGTCGAAAGTTTTGAGTCGATGCTGACGAACACTATATAAGACTTCTTTTGCATACTGCAGTCCGCTGGCTCTCCAAAGGCAACTGCTTGGAAAGATTTGTAAGCTCATTTAATACAATAGTTCTATTCTTACGAACAGGACACTCAGATTTAGCCACCGAAATTTAAGCTCAAAAAGAAGAACATCTTGGTTGAATTTTCCGTAAGCTGAACGAGGTCTCTCTTCTGCTGCAGGGAAAACTGATAACGCTGATAGACTGTAAACGGGTGATGAGAGCTTTTTTTGAAAAACAATCGTTTTCAAGTTAATTTAAAACTCAAGCGGTTTCATAATGTGCCCGAACTAGCGGAAATCGACTTGTGTGAAAATGACATTGGTATTTATTGCGACCATCTGTCTGCCTTGAAATACGATTTAGAAAGCAGTTTTCCAGTTTGTTTAACTTCACTGTTCAGCCTTGAATGATTTACCCATTCGATTCACAGTGCACGCAAAAGAAGTCATCAAGGTGAAATGTAATAATGAATTTCAAATTAAGTTTTAAAAAAAATATTGCCTGAATTTTGGCAATCAAACACTAAAAAATCACTATATCCAAATTTGTGGTCACACATGTCGAAAATACTTTTGTGTTCCCCGACATGATATCTTGTCCAAACTGGATTTAGTTCTATCAATTACCTTTTGCGGAAGGAAAGAAACAGATTTGGCATTATTTCATGTGGAGATATTCGTATCTGTTTGAGTAGCATTAAGTCTGACATTGAATTTTCAGCGGAACATCACCAATCTCAGGGCTCACACTAATTAGTCCTATTCTACATTTAACTTTAGAATAAAGTTTTATTTTAATTCGTTTTTCGTTTGCATTTACATGTACAAAATTTTTTCAGTGTTGATTAGTCCTAATAACATATTTAATATTTATCATTTTTTTGATGGACGATTAACAATTAGCTTACGTCAAACATAGCTTTTTGGGGGCGATAGCCGGGAAAACGTTGAGAACCACTGCCTTAGTCGACCTATGAATCGCTAATGTATCTTTTTAATTATTTATTCGGAAGATGGAGACAGTAGGTTGCGATTCGAGAGAGCTTTGGCTGTAATCTCTAGCGGGCCGAGTAACCACATAGTCACTCCCTCATTGGTTCGTTCCAGTTGATAGCGAATAATAAATAGCAGTGGGTTAGATATGTGTAGAATTATCACATATACCTATATATATATGTACCTATCAACCAATAAGTCTGTCTATGTATACCCCACTGTGCACCCTCAGGAAAAGCTCAAGAGTAGCAAGAGACTGATTCGACCCAAATAAAATATGTATTATTAATCTCTACTATGGAATCCGGCACATTTTTTCCGACAGTGATTATTAAAATACAAAAAGGCGGCGACCTAGTAAATTCGTTAGAACGCCAGGCAAAATGCTTAGCGGCATTTCGTCAGCCTTTAAGTTCTGAGCTCAAATTCCGCCGAGGTCGACTTTGCCTTTCATCCTGTCGGGGTCGATAAATTAAGTACCAGTTGAATACTGGGGTCGATGTAATAAATTTACCACCTCCCCAGAAATTGCTGACCTTGTACCTAAATTTGAAATCAATATTAAACTGTGACATATACGTGCGCGCGCGCACGTGTTTGCGGCTGTGTTTATTTGCGTGTGTGCTTCCCAAGTGAAGGCGAGTGGTTTAGTGGTTAGGCTATTCGAGTCACAATCGCATGGTCGTGAGTTCGATTCCCGGCGGCGTGGTGTGTCCTTGAGCAAGACACTTTATTTCACGTTGCTCCAGTTCATTTTCATAAAACATGGTACCCAACATAATTATACCTTCAGAAAACCTCAAATAAAGCACGGTCCTGCATTTTATGAGTATATATTGTCTCTGAAGAGCAAAAATCAATCCTAGGGTTTGCATCATTTTGCAGGCTGAAGAATGTTTTAACTTACAATATCATATCCCATTTGCATCAGTGAAGAGAGTGCTATTTTCTTCCAAAACCAGAATGACTCAATAGGTTGTTTTTTTTTTTTTATTGTTAGTTAGTTAGTTAGTTAGTTAGTTAGTTAGTTAGTTAGTTTGTTTGTTTGTTTGTTTGTTTGTTTGTTTGTTTGTTTGTTTGTTTGTTTGTTTGTAGAATCCTATACAGAGATACGGTGAAATTTCGAGGTCAGGAATTTATATTATCTTTTCTATCGCAAATGAAGGCGCTCACGACCGCAACTGTTGTTATATTCCAAGACACGGTTGTGTATTGTCATCATGAGTCTCCTCTTACGTTCCTACCATCCACTCAGCTGCACATAAATAAACCTGCGATGGACTGGCGTCCTGTTCATAGTATCAGTTGCTTATATGCTATGATAATCAGGTAACCAGACTGAGGAGACAGTAATGGTTAGAGTTACCTTTCTATTTCAGTTATAATGTCCTCTATTACTCTGAGTTAGCTGATCTTGTACTTCCTTCATTCAGGCACATCAGGGCCCACTTGTCTTTTGATTTCTTTTCACTCTTCTTTGTGTCCAAAAGCCGACCAACCTTACACTACCCACTCTTACACTACCCAATCTTACACTACCCAATCTTACACTACCCAATCTTACACTACCCAATCTTACACTACCCAATCTTACATCTCACAAAAATCAATCCTCTGGAATCTTCTTGCTTATGCAAGGTATTGAATTGCAACAGTTTAAGTTTAGACGGAACAGTAATAGCATCATTCTCACCAATATCGAAGGCTATGCGAAGTCGATGGGTCATGAGTAGTTCACCAACCTCCAGACCTGATAAGTAAAT
>NC_069005.1:11777930-11780532 GCF_001194135.2 Octopus bimaculoides | reverse complement strand
ACACACACACACACACACACACATATGCACGCACACACAGAGTAATGATATACTGAATGGCATTCATAAGATGTTTTCAATTAATTTAAATTCCTTCTAAGGTAGAGAATTAAAGCAGCCAGCCCAATGGCAGTTAAAGGTTTGTCACCTGCATAATAAAAAGGGGAGATAATTACCCCCATCCCAAAAAAGTATCAATTTGCTAAAGGCAACTAATCGCACGTTTCCGTTCATTGGGCAATGCAACCAAATCTGAATTGATCAATCGAGAAATGTTTTAACATATACAAAAATAATTACGAAATGTTTTGGCTTGTAGTAGTTTTTAAAATGTTAAATGAGATGAACGAAAGTGAATATACTGAAGCAGGCCATTGACTTGAGATTAAATAATTAGGTGAAGAGGGTTTTAATTGAACGGCGTGCGCAAAATATAATTGATTGAACAAAATTCATGGTGAACAAAATAAGATAAATACTTAGTTGTAATAATTAGCAGCGTTTAGAAGAGGGTAGAGATAAACTGAAGAAATTACTGATTATTTTCATAACACTGACACACACTTTTGGAAAGCGAGTCTTTTCTTGTGAGAAATAATTACGGATATAATTCAATTAACTCGTTTTTGTTATTTAGTTATGCAAACGCAATGAGCTGATAGGATTGTTAGCGCGTCGAAAAAAATTCATAACTGGCATTGTGCTAAAATTTGAAGTCACTGAAGCATCAATCTGGCAAAATCGGACAAACTGAGTAACGGAGTTTCTTCGAGTTCTTTATGCTTCTAGTTCAAATACCACTGTGATCGAGTTTGCCTTTCATCCTTTTGATGTCAATAAAAGAAATACCAACAGAGCTAAGAGTCCGACGTTATCGACTTCTTCCCCTCAAAATTGCTGGTCTTGTGCCAATATTTGGAGCATTATTTTGTTAGGCTGATTACTCGAGGTAAATTACTCCTCGTACTATTTGGCGACTCGTTAGTACCTTAGTCGATTGAATAAATTAGGTTTAAATAACCCGCACATTGCTAATATGATGCAATAACATCGAAAGCAGTCGTTGATTATCTCTTTGGCTTACAACGATCAAGATTTAACCTAAGCCTGCAATTTGATTTTGAGGAAGTATTTCTTAACTTCTTGAGATGATCTCACCTCATGCAATTTGCTATCAATTACTGGCAGGTTACTTTTATTTATTAATTTATTTACTTTTTATCCTAACTAGAAGCTAAATCTTAAGTAATTGGTATTCATTACATCACATCTAATATTTATCTCGTCGAAAGGTAGCGAGCTGGCAGTATCGTTAGCACACCGGGCAAAATGCTTAACGGCATTTCTGCATGTTCTGAGTTCAAATTCTGTCCAGGTCGACTTTGACTTTTTTCCTTTCATGGTTGATAAAATATGTACAAGCTGATCACTGGGGTCAAATTAATCGACTATCCCCCTCCTCGAACTTGCTGGCCTTGTGCCAAAAGTTGAAAATCATATTTATCTCGTCGACTTTGTCCTGTATCATACGCTTTTACAGTACTACTTCCCATCGGATGAAGCTATATCGTTACTTCGTTCCGACTTTCTCACAGTGTTTTCATGGCAAAGATATTGAGGTGGGTTGCCATTGCCTTCCTCAACTGGATGGCCGTTGGCCCACAAAGAGCTCATCCATCCATCGACGGATCTTGTTCTTATTCCTGCTGGGAGTTCAGACACACACCTCACAAGAGTTGCAAGCTACACAAAGTTAGGAGTGAGTTTATATCATACCAGTATCAGGTCTCTCCAGCTAGTGATGAGTTCTGTGATTCGACTAAATATTTATTTTAAAACGGTAAATACGGAGAATTACGGCAGGATTTTGAGGAAAACATGATGGGTTGTCGGAAATACAGAAATGGAGTTTGATTTGCTTTTGTTTTCGTTTCATTTTGTTTTGTTGTTCTTTTGTCTCGTTCTTTTTACTTCAGAGCATAAAACTTTTACCACACTGTCGACAGGCTACTTGCTACAGTATTTTTCCTGAGATAGCGTTTCTTATGGATTGTCCCTGCCACAAACACAATAAAGATCAGAGGAACACGAACAAGATCGCAAGATACATTTCATCTTTTCTCGTCCTTTTCAATGCCATGTATTCACACCCATCCACATTAAGTTGGGCTCTTATACATCATTACACCTCAAAATTAATTTCTTTCATGCTGTTTCTAAATAATTACGTATTAGTCACCTAAATATTATTTTCTCTCTTTCATAATACACGTGCATTTAAAATGAAAGGAAAAATAGCTTCCGCTTTCATTTCGGTATTTCACGTATCACGTAATGCTTTGATCCGTTCATTTCTTTAAATCTATGCTGTAATTCTCCAAATTTATCCTTAATGTAAAGAATTATAAAGCCATTTATAAAAACTAATTCGCTAATAGATAATATTTATGAGTTATTGTGGATATATTACTCTTATCTTAGACCGTAACAATTGTTGAATTCGTATAGTTTGTTTTACGCTCAGCATATGACACTCCCCGATTATGAATATGTATGTATGTATGTATGTATGTATGTATGTATGCGTATATATATATATATA
>NC_069005.1:11773539-11777642 GCF_001194135.2 Octopus bimaculoides | reverse complement strand
ATATATATATATATATATATAATAAAATAAGGATCAGGTACTTGAAAAGATATGCACTTGGTAGGGTTGGGTAGACCTGTGGTTCCAGCGTATGGTTGGTAAGTATCAAATAGGCCAGGGGTAGGGAATCCCCAACCCGTGGGTGCAATTGCACCGGCGAGCTCTTTTATTGCGCTCGCAGGCTGATGTACAAAATAAAGTAAAATTTTCAATTATAAAATGTATACAACACTCGTATGCCTATTTGCGACATAGATCGGGTTTCCACTACGGCTTAAAACGGTCAGACTCGATCAGAAATCGTCCGTTAATTGCCATTTGTATGGAAATTTTATTTTCAGTCTAAAACACATATTGTTAGGTTTGTACCACCCCTTCAGACCAGCTACACTTTACCTGAGAAAACTAAAAATATATTGCATGTATCGAAATGATTTTTATATGAAACGAAAGCTGAAAGGTTGTAGAAAATACTGTGTAAAAATTATTCATATCTAAGAACCCCAAGTATTCAAATTTTCTTACCTATTTCATTTTTCACGTTTTTACGAAAGTCAAAATCTTCGAAATCGACACTCATCCTGTCAATCGAGAAGCAAAATATATTTTAAAATCTATTAAAAAATCAAAAACAAATTGGTAAAGCTTCATCGAAACAGAAACTACTAATTTGGTGCTTTGTGAACAGGATTATAAAAAAATATTACTTTTTCTGAAAAAGCAGTGAAAAATAACATTTTTCGAAAGGGGTATCGCATTTTTGCTATCAGTCGGTGTCAAGAAGGTCAACAGGAGTTACTTACATCTGCCATCGGATTATCAGTTGTCGCCCTTCCCTATTCACTCATTTGTCAACACCTGTGTGGAGAAGGTAGAGAGAAAAATCAAGTTAAACCTTGCAGGATATTATTATTTTTTGCAGATTTTTATTTTTTATTATATTTACTACACTGAACGCATGCATTACGACTACTAGACAGTTGGCTTTTGTTTTTCCCATGCAGCGGTAATAACAAAAATTCCGAAAGTAATAATATAAATTTAACCGGTTTATAACTTTGTTAACTTTGTTAAATCAATTTTTCAATACCCTTATCGATATGGCAAGCGGCTATAAAAATCCTATAAAAAGAAGTGCTGGTCTACGTGCTTTGTTTGATGAAAAATAAACTAAGCTTTATCTTTATTACTAAAATATATAACAATTGCATTTGTCTTATTTCCAACGAACAAGTAGCCGTTCATAAAAAATATAATATAGAGAGGCATTTTGTGAGAAAGAATAAGACCTATGAAAATTTGAAAGAAACTGAACGCTTAGACAAGATAGCCTCCTTGAAAGAAAATCTGACCAAAAAGCAACATAGTTTTAAAAGGCCGATTCTTGAAAGTGAATTAGTTACTCGAGCTATTTATGCAGTATGCGAAAATATTGCTCAAAACTCAAACCACATAGCGATGGTGAATTCGTGAAAGAATGTATCCTTACTGCTGTTGAGAATATATGCCCAGAAAAACTTAATTTGTTTGGAAATATTAGCGTATCAAGAAGAACTATTTCTGATCGTGTTAAAGATATTACTGATGACATTCAAAATTCTCTAAAATCTGATCCAGCAGAATTCGTATTGTATTCATTAGCTATTGATGAGATAACTGATCTGTCTAATACTGTTCAGATGGTAATATTTATACGTGGAATAACTGCAAAATTCAACATTCGGGAAGAATTTCTTGCTCTGAAATCAATGCATGGGACAGTTAGAGGAGAAGATTTATTTCTAATGGTCGACTCAGCCTTGAAAGATTTGGATTTTCCACATGAAGAAATGAGTGGTCTTGCTACAGCTGGCGCTCCATCTATGGTAGGTCGTGAAAAAGGGTTCGTAGCTCTGATTAAGAATGAATTTAAGGAGCATCTTTTAGATCCGGAAACTTTAATTGTGTCATTGCTTTATTCATATTGAAAGTCTATACGCAAAATCTCTCAAGATGGGCAATGTGATGAAAGTAAAGCCGTTAATTTGATAAAAAAAAGCAAGAGGTTGAATAAAAGGGGATTTAAAGAACTTTTGAAAGATCTTGAAACCGAATATAGGGATTTATTGCACCATTGTGAAGTTAAGTGGTTAAGTAAGGCCCAAATGCTTAAATGATTTTATGAACTGAAGGAAGAATGAAATTTTTTTTTATGGATATTAAAGGTGTTCTTATTATAGAACTGGAAGATAAAAAGTTTCAAAGTGATTTAGTATTTTTAGTAGATATCAATAGTCATTTAAATAATATGAACTTGAAACTATAAGGCTCCAATTAGCAGATAACCAGTTTGTTTTCTCATATCAAAAGCTTTGAATCGTTGCCTCGAATATTTGTCACACAACTGAAAAGAAAGTGTTTCACACATTTTCCGAAATTGAGCGAACAAAATCCTGAATTAACAAAGTCTTTTGAGGAAATTTGAAGGTAGATTTGAAGGAATACAAGATAAAATCGAATTATGTGTCTTCGAAACACCTTTTGATATGTGTCCTGAGGAGGTTCCGGATTCCTTACAATTAGAATTAATTGATTTGCAGTCGGATAACTTAATAAAATCGAAATATAATAATCTCTCTTTGTTGGACTTCTACAAACTCATCAATCCTGAAAAATGTCCTGCATTACATAAAAATGCCTTGAAATTCGTATCTCAATTTTCGAGAAACCTATCAATGTGGGCAGTTTTTTTTCCAAATTGAATTAGGCAAAATATCATCTTCGTACCAGACTTACTAACGAAAACCTGAGTAATGAACTAAGAATAGCAGTTTCTCCAAAGACGTGATATTCCTAATCTTTCAGAAAAAAAAACAAGAGAAGAAAAAAAGCAGTTGCTGGTGCGTTTACGTCCCTGTAGCCTAGAGGTACGGCAAAAGAAACCGATAGAATTAGTACTAGGCTTACAAAGAATAAGTTCTGGGATTTATTTGTTCGACTAAAGGCGGTGCTCCAGCATAGCCGCAGTCAAATGACTCAAACAAGTAAAAGAATAAAAGAATATGTAGCAGACATATGAACAGAGCAAATTTAACCATTTCTCCGTAGATTAAAAAATGATGAACGGACTTTATCGTCTTTTGAGCATTAATGGGTTTTCATCAGAGGACTTCAGACTTAAAAAAGAAACTAACATAAATTCTGGGTTCGCTTTGTTTGACTAAAACTCTTTAAGGCGATGCCCCAACATGGCCACAACCCAATGAATGAAATAAATCAAAAGTGAAGGTTACTAACTATACATCATAGAATCGGTAGCTGAGCGTCACCTCTTCAAAGTACTTACGGTCGTCCTTTTACTGTCTGGGTTCGAACGCTGATGTGACTGACTTTTATTTTCAGCTTTCTGTCGGTCAACTTGGCCCTTCATTCTTTCTACAACTTTGTCTTCCATCCTTCCGGCATTACTTTTTCCTTTCATCTTTCAAAGTTTCATTTCACTTTTCGTACATTTTTTCTCTTTCATCTTCAAGGGAGTGCTAACTGTATTTCACCCTATGTGATTAAATTTTCCTTTTCTTGTTCCATCATTCATTCTCCCTTTTACATCTCAGTAGGAAATTCTGATATCATCCATCCTGTGTCGATAAAATAAAGTAACAATAATATAGCTGGTTGAATTTGCTTGACGACATCCTGTCACACAAGTTTCTAGTGTTGGAACACCGCTAAGAATCAACAATATAAATTACAAAGGACAGTGACTATCAGAATTGATAACGGATCCGACAATATAACTTGTGTTGCATAAGCAGATGCATTACATAGCATTTAATCTAACATTAATTGATTGATTATCGGTGATATCAGTTAAAAGAGAAATGTCTTTTTGAAGACTGGTTACACAAAACCTAGTTTATATATGTGTACACACACATATATATATATATATATATATATATATATATATGATAGATCGTTGACCAAACACCATTCAATTTTTTTCTCCGTGTTTTTCTCCTTGTTTTCTCCGTATTATTTCTGTTGAAGAGTGTAGCTCGAAACGTTAAAGACTTTCTGTATTCCTGAGCGTCAAACTAATACATCCTTTTGTTGTTTACACC
>NC_069005.1:11770879-11773304 GCF_001194135.2 Octopus bimaculoides | reverse complement strand
GTGTGTGTGTATGTGTATGTGTGTGTGTGTTTGTGTGTGTGTGTGTGTGTGTGTGCGTGTGTGTGTGTGTGTGCGTGTTTCAAATTTTGCCAGAAGGCCAGAAAGCTCGGGGCAGAAGATAAGTCGATTACGTTGACCCCAGTGTTATTTTATAGACCCCCACCCCAGAGGATGAAAGGCAATATTGGCGCCCGTCGAAATTTCAACTCAGAACGTAAAGGCGATGAAAATGTTGCTAAATGTATCACACGGAACACTAATGATTCTAGCGGTTTGCCGTTTTATATATGTATATATATTAAGATTTCGCTAAAGCCTAGCGATTCTAATAACCTAGCATTAGAACTCAATAAATATATATACTTCAGAACAGAGCGTTTTTGGACTACAGATCGTAAAATGAAATTAAATAGATGACAAGGGAAGAGGAAGTACGTAATCAACTTCATTACCTTACAATTGTTTCTGCTGTAAGATGCAGTACACTCAGAGCTAAGTGGTTGTGCGTTACCTTGTAGTTTCCTCGAATCATCTAAAATGAAGGGCAAGTTTACCTGGGAAAACATTCTCATGCATGGAAATGATCAGCGTGGAAAATATCAAAGCAGATTTTAAAGATTGGAATATATTAACTGAAACAACTGGAAGCTATTGGAGTTGTTTACGAAATCCTGTCCCAGTGGCGAGAGACAAACACAGACATTGTACCTAAATGCAATGATAGTCATTGTGATACAGGTCAGTTCATACATACCGGTCAACATAAAAACCTGAAGAATATTTACAAATGCGAATATGAACTGCAAAAATAGAAATTTAATTTATTGCATCAAATTGCCCGAATTGTGAAGAGATATCCATTGATCATACCGGAGATGCATTATCAGAGCATTCACGTGTTCCCCGCCAGCAAATTAGGGACTCTTGTGTCCATCAGATCTCTTAAAGCAGTCATCTGGCAACATGTGGTCAGAAAACGTTTATCGTATTCTCATTCTACAAACTACACAACTCAAGTGAAGTTGAGCGAAAAGTCAAAGAAAAGAATTTTATTGATAAATTCAAACCCGTTTTAAAAGGACGGTTATTGTGATAATTATAATGATGATAGTGATAAAAAATTATAAGTACTGCTGCTATTACTACTGCTACCATCGCCACCACTCAAAACAACAATAATAAAAGTGATGGTAAGATTGGTAGTAGTATTGACCATATAAAGATTGAATCGATTGAAATGTAAAACTTTCGGGAATTGTAATAATATAATTCAATAAAAATAGGTATGTTGTTTACAATATTCCAAAACATAGCCAAACAATTATTTATTTTGGTGCAGTCAAAGTAATCAATCCTTGACGTGCCCACCAAACCGTGACGTCTAAGCCACGTACTGATTGGTCGAAAAGCAGTTAGAACTTAATTGGCGCTCTCACCAAACCGTGACATCTAAACCACATACTAATTGGTCAAAACACAGTTCGTAAACTCCAGCCTGCTGGAGTCCATCGAGGGGTATTTAAAGTTGTCAATTGTGGAACACGACTGTTACTACATACATCTGATGACTGCGTAACGCATGAATGTACTTGTTTATTTTGATATAGTAAAATTGTAAAAATTGCAAACAATAAAACTTGAAAATCAAACTTAGTTGGAATTCCATTGTTTAATAAAACTGCACTTAAATTTTAAAGCTCCGATGAAGCCATAGGGTGAAACACAAGCACTCAAATATGAGAGCATTGCATCTTATAAGAGAAACAGCTGTAAGCTGACGGATGTTCATGACACGATTTCTTATTCCCGTGTCATTTATTTAATGTTCTGTACGCAAGTAACGTTTCGTTCTGAAGCACATGTATATTGAGTTCTAACACCAGGTTATTAGTATCGCTGTGCTAAAGCGAAATAATAATAATAATAATAATAATAATAATAAAAATAATAATAATAATAATAATAATAATAATAATAATAATAATAATAATAATAATAATAAGAAGAAGAAGAAGAAGAAGAAGAAGAAGAAGAAGAAGAAGAAGAAGAAGAAGAAGAAGAGGAAGAAGAAGAAACTTGTATATAATCACATATACATGTATATATAAATAAGCAGATGTTCGTATATATATATATATATATAAACACATTTACACACACATGCACACACAAATATATACAGATACATATACAACAATATATGAAAGGACGTCTGTATGTATGTATGTGTGTATGTATGTTGTATGTATGTATGTATTCATGTATGTGTGTATGTATGTATGTATGTAAGTTTATAGATATATGTGTGTGTATGTATTCTCTCTTCCTGTTTCTAAATATATAAACATATGTACGTATGAGTGTGTAAGCGCGTGCATGTACGTAGCTGTGTGTATGTGAGTGTTTGCTTGTGTGCGTGTGTGTT
>NC_069005.1:11767752-11770386 GCF_001194135.2 Octopus bimaculoides | reverse complement strand
TATATATATATATGTATATATATATATATATATATATATATACATCTGTGTGTACGTCGTGTGTTTGGGTCTATGCATACGTGTGAGTGAGTGTATATTAGTATGGATATGTGTGTGTACGTATGAATATATTTGTGTGTATATAAATATATATGTATATATGTATATATATATACATTGGTATATGTGCATGCTTGTGTGTACGCGTTTACAGTAATATACGAATAGTTGCACACAAAATTATACATATACATTTACACATATATCTATGTATGTATACACGTATATTCACTCACTCATTGTTTTAGGTATATGTATTCAAAACTTGGTTGTAATACCTGCTTATATTTACATATAAATGTATCAACAAATATATATAAATATATATAAATGTACATAAATGTATAAACAAATATATATAAATATATATAAATGTACATAAATGTATAAACAAATATATATAAATATATATAAACGTACATAAATGCATAAACAAATATATATGCATACATGTGTGAATGTATACGTGTGTGTGCATGTGTGTGTGTACATATAAATACGTACATTTTCTCACACGGCACACAAAGCAAATAGTTATTTCTAAAGACGTGCTACCTACAACTAACTGTCTAATACTGGCGTAGCCCAAGGTGCCGTTTACTTTCTAGTACTCTTTTTACAATACATATATATATGATTTTCCTAAGTGCTTATGCTGCATGGATGTAGTGAAAAGCAATTGTTAAAAAATATTGTGTTCTGCCAAAGAAAAAGAAAATTCATTTTTCTTTTTCTAGAAGAGAAAGATAATTTGTTGTCTTTGTGCAATTTTCTCAGTCAGAACCAAGAATATTTTAATCATCTTCGAAAACATAAGAGAGAAAAACTTTTACATGGACAACTTCTAGAAACTATGAACTCTCAAAAGAGCCTCCTCAGGATCATTAAACGCGCTAGAAATAGCAACAAATTTCGCATTCTTGAAACTATGAACTATCAAAAGGACTTCCACATGGTTATTAAACATGCTAGAAATAGCAGCAAATTTTGCATTCCAAAATGTATGAACTATCAAAAGGGCCTACACATGTTCACTAAATTCGCTAGAAATAGCAGAAATAGCAAATTTTGCATTAAATTCCGTACCACTGTCTTAACAGTTATGGAGGCATTGAGGGAAGACAAAAAAAATGAAGAGGGTGGTCACTGCTGCAAAGCTTTTAATCATAAGCCAGGAATAACAAGGTGACCAGGGGCTAAACAACAACAAATGTAACATATGCAATAAAATCAACAACTTTAAAATGATAACCAAAGAGGTTCCCGTTTGAGGTTATTTTACTATGAGAAGCCCTGTTGATAGATCATTATTTGAAGGAGATTTGGCTGTTATTTCTAACAGCCTAAAACCCTTTGCATTTCTAAAGCATTTGCCTACCTTTGACCTAAAACGTCCATATTTATTTTCAGACTTTTAGTTAGCCTTTGTTTCATACTTTCTGAATAATATAAAGCGTTCCATTCATAAGTTACAAGTTACTTTGGCAGTTGAAAAAAAAAAAGCAGTAGTGTGTATCATATGAAATACATTGAATGCAAGGAAATATCTCGTCATACACAGGTCAGGGGAAAAGGATAAGTCACTCCTTACTGTTCTTAGAAAGAAATGAAGACTTACTGGTTAACATAGTCCAAAATACATTAAAGCAACAGACAGTTACAATAGGAATGTTGTATATTTATTGGCTTATGTTTGATCTGGAGTTACAAAGCAATAATTACAGCAACAGATAGCACTTTCGGTTGCACTACAATTAGACAGTTGGGATTCTGGAGAGCACGATCTAGAAACAATTATTTGGTTTGTGCAGTGAGTGTGCATTCATATATATGTGTGCGTGTGTGTGTGTGTGTGTGTGTGTGTGTGCATGTGTGTATACGTATGTATGTATGTATGTATATGTGTATACATATATGTAAATATATATATATACGCACACATATATTTATGTATATATGTATATATACATACACATATAAATATATTTAGGTATACATACACAATATATATATACATTTGTGTATGTCCGTGTGACAATGTACGTATGTATTTCTGCAAGCAACTGTTTGTATATGTATACGTAAACTTATACACATAAACGTGAAATACACGTTTTCCCTTGTGTCTCAATCTAAGCTGGACACGCTAAAAGGTTTTGCAAGCACTTCTAAATGCTGGAAATCCTTCCGTGTCATCAGCAGATACTTCAGGGTTACAAGCGTTTCGTCCCCTAGTTCGTACATTCCGCTTGAATGGGACAGCGACGACTGAACTAGTTTTCACCTGAGAATGGATCCACTTGCGTTCTATTATCAGCTGTCAAGCGACTCTGCTTATTGACTATCGTCAGTTATCGTCGCTACAGACGTATCTTCTGTGGGAAACAGCGCACAGATGCAGCATCAAAGCAGTGGTAGCCGACTTCATTGCGGAATAAAGCCGGAGGCCATCCCTTGACAAGAATTCGTTGACTAAATTTTGATAATTAGTTCTCTTTATTTAGTGGGCAATATCGAGTCTGCCCTCCCAGAAACATATATGCCTACATGTGTGTGCATATATATATATATATA
>NC_069005.1:11766203-11766809 GCF_001194135.2 Octopus bimaculoides | reverse complement strand
GATAGATAGATAGATAGATAGATAGATAGATAGATAGATAGATAGATAGATAGATAGATAGATAGATTCTCACGCACACTCACGGACAAATGCGTGCATAAACGCGACAAATACATATGCAGTAAAAAGAATAAATTAAGATAAATAAACAGAAATAAAACAGATATTATGCAGATAATCCTTTTTAAAGCTTATCAATTTACATCTAAAATTAACTACCGCAACAGATAATATCTATTTAGTTTATCAATAAACCGAATTCTCTATAGTAGATAAATTACGCAGTTAATTATAATAATTATATTTAATTACCACATATTGTAATACGTTTGTTTTTGGAGAGGGTAGTTTTCTTTTGCTTGCTCAATAGGCAAATGACGTTAATATTCAAGACCGACATTATCATAATACCCATCAGTATTTGACAGTTATTTTCATAGACCATAATTACACACACACGCGCTTATATGTATGTACATGTGTATGTATAACATATCATAGATGTATACTTACATAAATATAAACTTATATTTTGTGTGTGTATAAAAATATGCATGTATATCTCTATACTTGTTTATATATATATATATATATATATATATATAT
>NC_069005.1:11763386-11765683 GCF_001194135.2 Octopus bimaculoides | reverse complement strand
TTTTTTTTTTTTTTTTTTTTTTTTCTTATGCATTTCACATTGAAATTTATTGAGGATTATAAGTGGTTTGCTATAATCTTCCAAATCGGATTAAATAGCAGATCATTTTCCCGGGAATTAATGACACCTTGTCCAGTTTATTCATTCATTGAAGACATTGTTATTTTTAGTGTTCTCTTCTTTTCTGTGTGGTAATAGGATTGCTTTTTTTATACTTTCATTCAGCCCCCTCCTTTCTTCGTTTTCTTTCCCGGAGCTCGTCTAGTCGATACAGTTATTCTGCCTCTAGAAAAACGAACTGGTTGTCTGCACGAGTTCATATCCTGTTCTGACTTCTACACAGTTTTGTCCATGTTAAAAGATTGTCTCGAATCTCAGGCTTATTAACCCTTTTGTTACCAGATTTCTATTGAGATACATTATTTTTGTTTCAATTAATTACTAAAATAACTTGGTTATTATCATGCTGGTGTCTGGAACATAAATTAACCTGAAATTTTGATGCAACATTTTAATCTAGATCACATTAACCAGAAAGTTTGCATCATAGCACCAGGGTGTGTCTGAGGCAGGTTGGTATCAAAGGAGTTAAGGTACATTTATAGAGTTTTTGGAGGCATCCAGCGACTGAAAATACGAGACTCTTTACCCTTGGAAGGAAAGCCAGTCCGTCTCAAGGTTAACCTGCACCTACTGCTGCCGTTGTTGTTATTGTTGTTCCTGTTGCCTGCCTTACTGCTGCAGTAAAATGGAGCTGTATGAAATAGAGGAACTTGTTCAAGAACCCATTACGCCACCCAGTTGAGGAATTCATTACAGTCATTGCAGTCGCAGTGTTGTTACTGCAGTGCTGGTGTCGATGCTGTGGTGGTGTTTCCGTGGTGGTGGTTGTGGTATTGTGGTCGTTGTGGTATGGTGGTGGTTGTGGTAGTGGTGGTGGTAGTGACGGTAGTGGTGGTGGTGGTGGACGTCGTCGGTATGGTGATGCTGGTAATGGTAGCAACAGGGGTGGTGGTGGTGGTATAGGTGGTTTTGGTGGTGGTGGTAGTCGTCGTCATCGCCGTCCTATTAGAGGTGGTATCACTTTTGTTGCTACTTCTGTTAATGTTGTTATTATTTAGCCTCAAGTCCGCCATGATTAAGCTGACTTATAATAAGCTAAATACTTTTCTCAAGCCCTTGGACGCATGGGGCCGGTCACCCTGTTTCCATAGTCTATAAGTGACTGATATTGCATCATTCCTGCTGAGCGGGATGCAGTTTATCAGAGGCTTATTTATTTCCAACTAAAGAAAAAATGCTGGCACTCCGTCGCTTACGACGACGAGGGTTCCAGTTGCTCTGATCAACAGGACAGCCTGCTCATAGAATTAACGTGCAAGTGGTTGAGTACTCCACAGACACTCGTACCTTTAATATAGTTCTCTGAGAGATTTGGCGAGACACAGAATGTGATGAGGCTGGACCTTTGAAATACAGGTACAACTCATTTTTGCCAACTGAGTGAAGTGGAGCAACGGGAAATAAAACGGCTTGCTGAACGACACAAAGCACCGCCAGGAAGCGAGCCTGTGATTTTACACTCGTCCATCGCATACCCCTAACCACTTAGCCACGCGCCTTCCACGATATTGCGATCATGAGTACCAAACTATAAATATTTGTCCACGAGGTTTCACAGATTGATATTATCAAAGATATATTGGTTAAACTGTTCAGCTCGAGGCCAGCAGTTTCGGAGGAAGAGGCAAGTCGACTGCATCAAACTCATCGCTCAACATATACATTATTTCATTGACCCCCGAATGAATGAAAGGTAAAGTCGACCTCGGCAGGATTCGAACTCAGAACGGAAAGACGGACGAAATGCCGCTCAGCATTTTGTCCGTTATGCTAACGTTTCTGCCAACTTGCCGCGTTTTCACGGACTAATATTATCATAGGTATATTTGCTTTAAATTTCAGCACGAGACCAGTAATTTCTAGAGAAGAGATAAGTCGATGACATCGACCACATTGCTCAGCTGCCACATAACTTTATTGACCTGGAAAAGATGAAAAGGAAAAGTCCACCCCGGCCGTATTTACACTCAGAACGTAAAATCGGAAGAAATGTCGCAAAGCATTCTTTCCAGAGCAAAGCACATCTCTGCCGGATCGTCGCTTTTATATTATCAGAGATATATTCGTTTCTACTCTAGGCACAAGGCCCGAAATTTGGGGGAAAGGGGACAGTCGATTAGATCAACCCCAGTACGCAACTGGTACTTAAATTTTCAACCCTGAAAGAATGAAAG
>NC_069005.1:11760020-11763062 GCF_001194135.2 Octopus bimaculoides | reverse complement strand
ATATATATATATATATATAGTTCAAATTTACAAAAAAAAACAAAAGACGAAGACAGGTAAGTGAACAAGCAGGTGTCGAAGTTTGACGCTCGGTTAGAATGGAGAAGTCTTTATGAAGAGAGGAGAGAGGGAAAGAGAGAAGGAGAGAGGGAAAGAGAGAAGGAGAGAGGAAAAATGAATAAGAGTAATATGCACATATGTCTATATTTATATACACGTAGATATAGGTATATACGTTTGAATACGTATATAACTGTGTAGAGGTGTACATATGTATGTATGCGTGAGCCTGTATCATAGATCAATTACCAGCTATTTTGAAAGCAAAATTCAAAGAAGTGACACTTCGACATGACTGAAATACGTTCGACTAATATAACACAACGCCTACTGATGTTAGTTTTTATTATTTGCTGTTCGTGGAATGACATCCGGTGCACGTCTCTGATATCGTTGCGCCGATCAAGCAGACCTCTGATCAAAGCTATTCAAACCTCGATCGTCCATTTACTAGTTTCATAGGAATAGTACATCGAGTACTAAATTAACCAACGTCTCTCTGTCTGTCTGTCAGTCTGTCTCTCTCTCTTTCCTTCTTTCGTTCCCCCTCTGTCCCCATTTATCAATCTATTTTTATCCCTTTTGTTACCATGTTTCTGTTGAAATACACTTTCTTCGTTTCAGTTGATTTCAAAAGTATTGAAGAATTTAGTAAATTAACTTAGTCATTTTAAAAACTGGTGGTTCACTCGATTACAGGTAATTTCACCGCCATCAATTCAACGTGAAGAAAGCTCACCGTGAGGAAAGTTCATTGCGAGGAAAGTTTACCGGGAAAATACATCGATAGTATCTTAGCAGAGACTCCAGCAAAGAAGATCTGAAGAAGGAATTGTAATTCCGAAATATCATCGGACTATAGATAACCAAATTACAACAGGTATATAGTCCATTTTTTGTTCTATAGTGCATTGCTGTACCATTCTAAACTTTTTATTCTTTACATTAATAGTTAAAGACATCGGTGAACTGATGAACGGTTTCATTCCGGCCATGTCAATTGTGGCATTCATCAATTCATCAAAGAGCGATAAAATAAACATCCCTAAGTTTACTGGACTCGTGCCAGAGTTAGAAACCATTTTAAAATTTCATTAAGCTTATCTTTAAGTTGGCGAGCAGCCAGTATCATTAGCACTCAGACAAAATGCTTAGCGGCATTTTTTCCAGCATTTCGTTCTGAACTCACCTGCCACTAACATCAAATTTGTCTTTCATTTGCACAGGCGTGGCTGTTTGGTAAGAAGCTTGCTTCCTAATCACATGGTTCCTAGTTCAGTCCCGCTTGACACCTTGCCTTCTTGGCACACAATCTAGTACTATAGCCTCGAACCGCACAAAAGCTTGTTAGTGGATTTAGTACACAGAAAATGAGAGAAGTCTCGTCGTGTGTGTGTGTGTGTGTGTGTGTGTGTGTGTGTGTGTGTGTGTATCTGCATTTGTCCTCCACCACCGTTTGCGTCCGAGTAACTTAGCGGTTCGACAAAAATGACTGATAGAATAAGTACCAGGCTTTAAAAAGATAAGCACTGAGGTCGATTTATACGACTAAAAATTTAAGGCGTGCCACAGCATGGCCGCAACTTAATGACTGAAACAAGTAAAAGATAAAGGATGAAAAATTCATCCGTTCGAGGCTGATAAAATAAGGGCCAGCTGAGCACCGGCATTAAAGCCATCAACTTCCGCTTCTCCTCAAAATTGCTAATCTTGTGTCATAAAAATTTAAAGAATTATAAAGCTGATGTTCGAAGCATACAGCAGTATAAAATTTTGATGGAAGGTTTTAACTTAAATCTCTTTAAAACAGGAAGTTAAGATCATAAAGCCAGGGGTGTTTTAAGTGGATTGTTATATAAACGAATTAGAAATCAGGGTGTTCATAAGTGACCGATTTGGTTGTCATTCACAGCAGGTCGAGCAAGCACGTAATGTATTTCAGGAAGTTCTTTCTAATGTAATTACTGATTCCCAGAAAGGTTTTTATTAATATTCATAATATTACGCAAGGTAATAATTATATCGTTTATTCGTTTCAGTTAATTGGACTGCGGTAAAGCTCGGTCAACATCTTCAAGGATTGACCCCAGTACTTAGTCCATCGCTCTTTTTTGTCAAACCGCTTTAAGTTACGGCGATGTAAACCAAACATTTGTTGTCAAGCGGTGGTGCGGATGAAACACTATCACACACACAAAAGTAAAGTCATTGGCCACGTCAAAGTGGCTGTTCCATGTTATTACTAGTTTAACCCCAGGCAGATCTTCCACCAGCTGGTTATCGGTGCGACGCTGTACTCTCTATATATAATATATATCGCCAGCAGGGCAAGCAAACTCAGTTTCTAGCAATTTGGCTCATCTTCAGGCGTGAGTACCTGACCCCCAGAGTGATCGCCAGAGTTCGCTCCCGCTAGTAATATATTATATACAAACCGACCATCGGTCACTGATTTGCAACAAGCAAAATAACTAGTTGTAAAATCTCAAGAAGCGATCAAAGTAGTAACTATACTAACAAGTAAAGTCATTCACTCCCCCGCCTGGCAATATATGCTGTATATAGACCGTGCAGCATCGCTTTGATAACCAGCCGGCGGACAATCTACCTGGGGTTGAACAAGTAGTAACACGGAACTTTCATTTTGACGTAATGAATGACTTTACTTGTTAATATAGATACTGCTCTGATCTCTTACTCTTTTACTTGTTTCAGTCATTTGACTGCGACCATGCTGGAGCACCACCTTTAGTCGAGCAAATCGACCCCAGGACTTATTCTTTGGAAGCCTAGTACTTATTCTACCGGTCTCTTTTGCCGAGCCGCTAAGTTACGGGGACGTAAACACACCAGCATCTGTTGTCAAGCGATGGTGGGTAGGGTGGACAAACACAGACACACAAACACATACAAGGTACTTCTACATCGACTGAGGTGCTGAACTGGTACTCATTTTATCGACCTCGACATACGCAGAATTTG
>NC_069005.1:11755516-11756621 GCF_001194135.2 Octopus bimaculoides | reverse complement strand
GACTCAATGTGTGTGTATGTGCGTGTATGTATGTGTGCCTCTGTGTGTATGTGCGTGTGTATATATATATGTATGTATGTACATACGTATGTAGTCATATATATGTATGTGTGTGCGTAAATATATATGTATGTATGTATGAATGTACATGCGTATGTAGTCATATATGTGTGTGTGTATGTGTGTGTGTGCCTCTGTGTGTGCGTATATATGTATGTATGTATGTATATACGTATGTAGTCATATGTGCGTGTGTATATATATGTATGTATGTACATACGTATGTAGTCATATATATATGTGTGTGTGTGTATATATGTCTGTCTGTATGTACATACGTATGTAGTCATATATATATATGTGTGTGTGTGTGTGTATATATGTCTGTCTGTATGTACATACGTATGTAGTCTTATATATATGTGTGTGTCTGTGTCTGTGTCTGTGTCTGTGTGTGCAAACTCATTCAGTTCTCTGAACCACACAGGAGAGCATTCAATGTAACGAATATAGAAGGAATATATATATATATATATATATATATATATTTAAACTTGCGGAGAAGATTCAGCTCACAAGCACAAAAACCACACACAAACATAAACTCATATGTACATGTGTGTGTGTATGTATGTATGTATGTATAGTGTGATTCAACTTTAAGTTGCATGACATATAACCACTATTTACAACTCCACGCACATTCTAATACAAATTGAAAGAACTCTTATTATAGTGCGAGTTTCCTTTTATTAGCGTCCATAGTTAGTAAGATCACGGAGTTCGTAAGAAGAAAAAAATATAACTGCAGAATTTCTCCTAAAATAAATTACTTATGAACCCATTCTCCAATTCTCTCTCTCTCTATCTCTCTCACTCTCTCTTTTTCTCGCTCTCCTTCTCCCTCTGTCTCCCTCTCTCTCTGTCTCTGTCACTCTCTTACTCTCTTTCTCTAAATATACACACAAGCACACGCATACACAGGTAAGAAAGATAAAAAAGATAAATATATACATTACTAGATTTACTTATAAACATATTCGCATATATATGTGTGTATAATACGTATACTTGTATCTATCTATCTATCTATCTATATATATAT
>NC_069005.1:11754536-11754958 GCF_001194135.2 Octopus bimaculoides | reverse complement strand
GGAGGAGGAGAAAGAGGAGGAGGAGAAAGAGGAGGATGAAAGAAGTCTGTACTCTTTTTTTAGATATATGTTTTTCAGTGAGTTTATATGCATACTGAGGTTATATATATGTTTACACCGGAGCTGGTATTGGCATTAATATAGTGGTATCGGAAGAAATTGGATTAAATTGGCTGTAGAATATCAAAAAAAAAAAAAGGAAAATAGCAGGTATGTGGAAGGTGTTTGTCAGAAGTTGCATTATTAATAAATCTCAAGCAACGTTGTCCACCTTTGGTGCCAAAGGAAATCCATAAACATCTGACCGTGGCCATTATTTCTCATATTAGATCAATTGGGAATCGAATACAAATAATTATATGAGCATTCGTGTGTGTATGTAGATGTGTGTGTATGTATATACATATATATATATATATATA
>NC_069005.1:11751634-11753832 GCF_001194135.2 Octopus bimaculoides | reverse complement strand
ATATATATATATATATATACACTTGTAGTATATAATAAGTGCAAAAGGAAATGCTGCATCATTGCAAGCATTTAATAGGTACGTGTCACTCGAGAGGAAATAGTTTAATATCTAAATTGGTCTATCTAGTTGTATTAGACCGCTAAACTTAGTGGGTATTTAAGTAAAGTAATTGTAGATTAGTTAATGGGTTCTATGATGCGCTGATGAAAGTGCAATAACTCTTGAAATATTCATATACACCCGTTACCTAATTTCATCGTCGATGGCATTGTTTACATTGATGTATTCGTTTATGAAACGTCGTACCTTTCAGTGGTGGCTCTGAATTGTATACGAAATGTATTGAGATAAACTTGAAATTGAATATGCATGTGTATGTGTGTGTGTGTATGTGTGTATGTGTGTGTTGCTGCGTGTGTTTGTCTGTGTGTCTGTGTGTACATGTACGTATGTGTGTGTTTTATTTGTGTGCATGTATGTATATATATCCTACTTTGAAAAGTCTTGCTTCATTCTCTTTAGTTACAGATATCTCTTTCCGTATAAATTCATCTTATTTCGACAAAATATTTAGTAGAATATCATCTAATGAAAAGGAATGGTTGCGTAACCATGCGAATTTACGTAATGCCATTTAATATGTCATGCAATGGACTTCGTATTTGGGAATAAACTACGTTATTGAAACGCGTCTTGTGATGCTTTGAACTACCAAATCGATTCTATTCGCTGAATTACACACTGCATTATATACCACAAATATACACACACGGATTTGCAGAATATCCGAGACCAGTCAAATACTGGGGTCGATGTAATCGACAGCCGCCTGCCGTTAACATTTCTAGCTTTGTACCAAAATTTGAATCCATCGTTTTTATGATTTCGAAAACTAGTACACTTTAATTCATGTAGTAGAAATGTTATCCGGATCTTTGGGTTCAGTAGTCACCTTAAACCTCAAGAATCTTTCTTAGTATACTTACTACTGATGTTTTTCTACAGGTCAACAATGCGTGTCCCAATGTCATTATCTCTTAGCATCTTTGGTAGCAGTTTGGGTGTTGTGTCGTGTGCACCAATTGCCACAACAGCGAGTTTCACTTATGTGTTCCACAATGTCTTCATTTCTCTGATTAGGTCTTGATGTCGCCCAATTTTCTCAGTTTCTTTGGTAGCCACTCTGTTATCATACGGTTTTACAGCGTCTGTTTTTTATGTTTTGTTTTTGTTGCTTTTTCTTTTTGTCTTCTACGATGACATTTTGTTTCTGATAAGGGAAACATTTCTTTCTAACCTTTGCTCAAGGCTAACAGTTTAGAAAGGAAGGGGAAATCGATTACAATGACCCCATTCCTAAACTGGTACTTATTTTATTGACTCCTGGAAGACGAAAAGCAAAATAGACTCACTGATATTTCATCTCAAAACATAAAACACCGGAAGCAAAACGCCGCTAAGAATTTTGTCCGGCGCAGTAACTGTTTTGACAGCTCACCGCCTTGAGATAAGAAAAGTTATGAACTAGGCATAGAAAAGCAGACACAAATAAAAGGACAGATTAGAGAGAGATATTATAGAAACATCAGATTAATATCAGAAAAGGAAGGTAATACTCACTCTACAGCCTTCCTTGTAATGCGATATAGTTAATGCTGTTTCGTAATATTCTGCCAGCATGTAATATTCTGTAAGAATGTAATGAAAATACATTTATTAGCTGCAGAATATGTAAAAATAAGAAAGAAACAATAAATCAGAGTCTTTGCATACCCAATAATAATTTCCTTTGTCTATTAACCACAAAGCCTGAATAAAACCATATATATTAGAGAAGCATTACAAAACCATATGTGAGAGTGAGCGCGCGCGCGTATTTGTACGCAAGTCTATGTGTGTGCGTGTGTGTGTGTGTGTCTGTGTGTGTTTAGGTTGGTTGAAATATGTTTGTGACTAACCTAAATTCTTATGCTTAAACACTGCTTATCGCTAACATTTCGTTATATATATATATCAATGTGTTGTGTGGGTGTGGGTGCGTATGTGTGAGTGTGCGTACGTGTGTGTGTGCATGTATTTGTGTCGTCTTTGTTGGTTTGTACATCTATTCGTATGTGTCTTTGTCTCTTTCTGTGCAATTTACGCTGACATATATTTGTAATTTGTTACCTATATAAACTTATATATATATATAT
>NC_069005.1:11748661-11751021 GCF_001194135.2 Octopus bimaculoides | reverse complement strand
AAACAGAAACAATTCCTATCATAGTAGGTGCCTTAGGTATAATAAAAAAATATTCAGACAAATACATAACAAAAACACCAGGACTTACAAATATATATAACATACAGAAAATTGCACTACTGGGTACTGCACACATTCTACGCAAAACACTTTCAATACAGTAAACATAAGAGCACCACAGCAAACCACAGCACATACCCAAGGCGCACAGAGCTGCGCTCGGTAGTGAAGTGAAAGCACGTTATAAAAATAAAACTACTGAATAATAATAATAATAATAATAATAATAATAACAACAACACTGGTAATTGCGCGACCTGATAGTCGCTACCTCATATGAGTAACAATGAAAAAAACAAAATATTGTAAATAACGGTGATAATGAAACTGAAGCCCTTGATGGTGACAGTGCTACACGCAGCAGGCTCAGAGATACTGGTCCCACTCCAGCCTGCCGTTACTCAGCAAGGTACCAGCGCACACGGCGTAGATGGAACAAACAAATCAATGCTGTGGTCATGGAGTGTTACTACCTGAGCAACCCCGTAGATGAAAATGGTGCTCAAATTAGGGGTTACCGACAACGTATGTATGATCAATGGAGAAAAAGAGGATTGTTTCAACTCCCGAAACAGATTATGTGATCAGGCTAGAGCAATAAGAAAAGATCGTTGGTTCACAGAAGTATATTTCGAAGCTATCAAAAGACGGGTATTGGAAAACAGCAGCAGAGGAAACGATGAAAATACAGTTCCTGCTGATAGAAGTAATTTCATTGCAGAAAACAGAGGTGAAATTTCTAATAAACCACAGGAAGGGAACAGTGATAGCTTGCTTATTGAGATACATGTATATGTTTTGGAAGGAGACAATAAAACTAATGATGATATGACAGATGGACAAATGGCAATCTATGACAGAATAAAGGCAGGGCTACAGGAGAACGACAGCGACATTATTTGCAACCTTAAAAAGGTTGATCGGTGGAAATTGAACCAAGAAACGAAATATGTGAATAAAATTCTGAAATACATCAGAACAAAAATCATCACAGAAAGAAATAATTTGTTCAAGGTAGCAAGTATTGTTGGAGCAGAAATTGTGGGTGTTGATGTCAAGAAAAAGAAAAGAAGAAAACCGGCTCTCGAAGGACATTTCTGTGTTAGACCGAAAAGAAAATGGGGAACTTAAAAGCGAACAAAAATACAGGGCACGGAATAGGAAGTATAATATTGAAAGAAAGTGGCTGAAAGTGGTAATGGAGGAACTGAAACAGTGTCTTGTTGCAAAGAAAGCAAAGATGGTAAGATACGACCAAAGAATGAAGGGTTACCAACAGAATAGGTAATTCAGAGTAGATCAGAAGAGATTCTACAAAGAAATAAATGTAAAGTGCATAAATGAAAAGTTGATACCAGATAACATTGAAAGTCAAAGGTTTTGGGGTGACATCTGGAGCAAAGACAAGGAGCACAAGAAGGATGCTGAATTGTTGCAAGAACTGAAACAAACAGTAAGTCTGTCGAAAACAGGCAGAACTAATCATTTCAGCTAGGGAACTGAAGGAAATCAGCAAAAACATAATACCTGGATTTACCTGGTATTATACCTAAGGGCTTATACCTTCACGGAAGTACGGACCAACCACCATACCCTCTGGAAAAAGATCAACTGTGAACTTTATTCTCCTGTCTGTTTTCTTCTATCTACTTTTACTCTTTATTCTTCTATTCTATTCCTTATAAACTATGAATTTCCCTATCTAGAACTTTCATTGTAAATTGAGGATCCACAATAGGATTTTAAGGGCCCTTGAAAATGTTTTGCATTAGATGTATGCATTGGTAGGTATTATAAGAAACAGCCAAGATTCTTTCTCTAAGATTATACATAATTCAACCTACTCAAGTTAATGTGTGAAAAACGAAACAGAAATATTGAAAGAAGTTTCTACGAAACTAGCTTTTTAAACATCAAATGATTATGGAGGCTCAGAATAAAATAATAACCAAAGGGGTCCATAGATAAAAGATGGTTGAGAACCCCTGATTTAACAGACTTCAGAAATACTAGCGCATAACCATGAAGTGTTTTATCAAAGTATTAAATCCCGGTACATATTTTGCAACCTGATATTTGTTCTATCGGTCTCGTTCTGCCGAAGCGCTACGTTACGGGAACCTAACCAAAGCAACATTCCGAAACCAAATCCTTTAACGGCATCTTAGCCTCCAGGTTCAATAAATCAGACTATCACTCAATTATTGATGTTGATAACATGGACTATTCTCTCTCTCTCTCTCTCTCTCTCTCTCTCTCTCTCTCTCTCTCTCTCTCTCTCTCTCTCTCTCTCTCTCTCT
>NC_069005.1:11745665-11748187 GCF_001194135.2 Octopus bimaculoides | reverse complement strand
GTGTGTGTGTATGTGTGTGTGTATCTGTATCTAACTAGCTATTTATAGACATGTGCATATATATATATATATATATATATTCGTACAAACATATGCGAATGAATATATATATATATATGTATATATATATATGTATATACACACACACACACACACACACACACACACACATATATATATATATATATATATATATAGTACTATTAGTAAAATAGATGGAAGATTTTATTTAGTATGACACGTTTCGACCCGTTTTTGGTCACTCCGGCTGGACATATGGCGGTACGTAAAACTTAATCAAAAAAAATCTCTTGTGAGACTTTTTATTTTTTTTAGTTATTTATGTACTCGAAGAGGCCCAGAACGGGTCGAAACATGTGTCGTACTTAGTAAAAAAAATTTTTCCATCTATTTTATTAATACTGTTACCTCAACCACCACTACGAAGTTCCTGCAATCTACGGATAACAACAGGTAATCTAATCTGTGCCGGTGCTTTATTCATCATCTACTTATACATTTTGTATAACTTCTCCATATATATATATATATATATATATATACATATATATATATATATATATAGTTCAAAAAAACAATAACAAAAAACAAAAAAACAACAAAGTGAGGACGTGATATGGATAGTATTATTGGACGCTCAGGAAAGGAAAGAGAGAGTGTATGACGTTTCGGGCGTAGCCCTTCGTCGGAAAGATGGAAAGTTCGGAGAATGGAAGAACGGAGAAAGAGGAAAATGGTACCGATGCCCACGAGGTTACATGATGAAAAGACCGGAAGAGGAGGTGGTGGGGGAAAAGTTCTTTCTAAGATAGGAGAGTGAAAAAGGGAGATGAATCTGTGCGATATATATATATATATATATATATATACATATATATATATATACATACATAAATACATACATACATACATACATACATACATACATACATGAAACAAAAACAAGTTATTAATGATGACTTAAAGGAAAAGGATTTTCTTCGAAAAAACTTATTCATGTTTCGGTCGTGTAAAAGCGAATATTTCACACGTAAACTGTGAGAGTGACATCGACCTATATTTTGAAACATTATTTAGAAAGGATCAAGATGGAAAAGTTATAATTGTGATATCACATTCATTGTCTTCAGAAATGAAAAGCTGGTGTGAAGATTAAAAGGAAAATTACTTCCTACTTTTAGCAATGCTGCAGGGAAATTGTATGAAAAAAGAATATTGAGAAAAAAAGTATTGTTCTCTTACTTCGTGAATATTTAATTTCCGATATAATTATATAGCAAAACACAGAGATACATAAAGAAGTGAATTACACGAAAGGACGACGGTGTGAAAGCATAAAGATGAACGAGAAGTTTTGTATTGTGACATACATTCAGACATCGTACGCATACAAGAATAAGAGAACTTTAAACGAGAAGTAATTCATACATTATTTAATGCCTGAGAATACCACAGGTCCCTATGTAACTGCTGTAGTATTTTCAGCTTTTATCTTATATTTGCTTTTTCTGTGTTCGCCTGGATTCTGCACGTCTGCGCCATTGTCCTTAGGCCTATTTTCCGACTCCTATCTTAAACCACCTATTCTCATTTGGGAAGTGTAACTATGCATGCACACACATACACGCACACACGCACACAAACACACACACACACTCATACATACATGCATGCAGGCATGCATACATACATACGTACGTACGTGCATACATACATACATACACGCATGAATACATATATACATTCATATATAAATACATTCATGACCTCAAAACAGTCGGACTAACATATATCAAAGAGGACCTGGATGGGAAATGCTCAGCATATTAAAAGAAAGTTATACATGGGTAGTTTCCAGAAGACTTGTAGAAGACAGTAATATTGATATGAAGTACAGCCTCATTGGACTGCTACTTATTATCAGACTTCAAAGAATATGCGTTTTCAATTCAAGAACAGTAGATTGATACAAAATATTTTATAAATAAAAGGGACTGTGAAGAACTTGGAACTCCAAAATGTAACCGAAAATGTAGTTTATGTCATATTTGTGGATGACATCACACGAGATTTGCAGCTGCTCAAAAATGTCATCCAGGTACTACCTCCCTATGCGAAATGACGTTGTGGCAAAATCAATATACAAAGCCATTCAGAAAAAAAAGACTGTCTTGGAATAAATATAGACAATACCCTGCTATTGAATAGATACACAAACATCAACAGAAGGAATACTGGTGGAACATTCCCATCAACACTTCTGACAAGTGCTAACATAACAGGCTGAATATTGTTGTTTGAGACAGACAAAAATATAGTATGTACCGTTACAGAGTTCAGCTGCCCTGCTCATGTGAATATGTCTAGAAATCGAAGCGAAAGAAGTAACTATGGGCAACTGCTCCGAAATCTCCAACTCCTATATCCAGATTATGAACTCACATTTATACCAGTAATAACTGGTGCACTTAGTTTAGTAAGTAAATGCCTAAGCGATAACT
>NC_069005.1:11738165-11743165 GCF_001194135.2 Octopus bimaculoides | reverse complement strand
GTTAATTTAACAAAGTCTGACGTGCAGCTGAATTGAGCAACTGAGTGCTTATCGAAACAGACTGAGGATCCATCAGATTAAATTAGCAGTGCAGTGCAATAATATGTCTTCTGCCTTATTATATTGCTCCATAAAATCAAACTGCGTAAAACTCTCAATTCACTTTTGAACCAATATTTTTTTCACCCAAAGTCCCATTTGGGCAGAGTGATATTTCAATAATGTATGACTTATAAGCCAGCGAGCTAGCTGTTTGCGTGTATGTGTGTGTGTGTGTGTGTGTGTGTGTGTGTGTGTGTGTGTGTGTGTGTGTGTGTGTGTGTGTGTACTTTTGGTACGCATTCTCACACTGAGCAAAATGACAGTAGGATCTTATGAAGGTCTCATTTAAACAATCACCTGTGAATGCGCATTTTACACTTTGGTTGGATGATAATGGTTATACAAAATGTTAATATTATCTCACGATTTAAGGCGGTGAGCTGGCAGAAATGTTAGTACGCCGGGCGAAATGCTTAATAGTATTTCGTCTGCCGCTACGTTCTGAGTTCAAATTCCGCCGAGGTCGACTTTGCCTTTCATCCTTTCGGGGTCGATAAATTAAGTACCAGTTACGCACTGGAGCCGATGTAATCAACTTAATCCCTTTGTCTGTCCTTGTTTGTCCCCCCTATGTTTAGCCCCTTGTGGGTAATAACGAAATAAGAAACGTTAGCACGCCGGCGAAATGCTTAGCGGTATTTCGTCTGTCTTTACGTTCTGAGTTCAAATTCCGTCGAGGTCGACTTTGCTTTCGTCCTTTTGGGGTCGATGAATTAAGTACCAGTTGCGTACCAGTACGCAACTGGTACTTAATTCATCGTCTAATCGATTGGCCCCTTCCCCTAAAATTTCGAGCCTTGTGTCTAGAGTAGAAGAGAATAACGTATGTCTTATCAATGAAACATTTAACGTCGCGATTTGAACGCTGATCGTAATTTTAATGTCAGTGAAAGAAGTTTGGCGCTCTTCAAGTTTTACGGAGGTCAGCTTCACCGTTCTTCCGTTACAGAATGGGAAGGGGATCAATTAAGTACTAATCTTGGGTAATGGATTGCTAGAAATAGTAGCTAAGTCCCCTCAAATCACACTATGCAGGCTTTAATAAACACTATGCTTGATTTTTAAAAAAGAGTATGGTAGATGGTCCACGTGTTTGGCAATTCCATCAGGAATTCCAGTTGCAATGAACGTCTTTCGTATTTCCATCAGAAAATCTAGATCCATTGAAGTAGTTAGTAAGAGAACGTCCACGTGATCACTCGGTCTACAAGAAATAGCAAAAAAATTACACCCTAATGCTTTAAACAATATGGAAAAGAAATTCGATTATATAATCCCAAATATTTTATATATTTTAATCAAGAAGGAAGGCCACGCCCGTGATTTTTCTTTTTTATCTTTACAGGGCCTCAAAGATTAGTGAGATGGGGAAGAGGAAGCTATTCACAAACTAGAGTCCTAACTTGAATGCTTACAACAGGGTGTACGAAAGTGTCGGGTGGTGGTGTTAAACATGAATTAAGTTTACCTCCAAAGTAGGCCATAGTGGAATTTAAACTCATAACACAAGTAGACGGAACAAATATCTCAAGGCATCCAAGTGGACATTCTTGCAGTTTAGCCATTTCACTGCCCTAAATCGGCACATTTCTGTCGATCTCGAAAAGACAAGATTGACTTCGACGGGATTTGAACTCACAATGTATATACCGCAAGGCTTTCTCTCTGAAGCTCACACGATTTTGTTGCAACTCAAAAGAAAGGCAGCACAGGAGATTCACGGATGGAATGTCTGTGATCATTTATCTGATAGATTAGGATTAACAAAGTAACTGAACAGCTTCATCTTACACTAAATTCTCTTACAGAAACACATATACACACATACTGTGGTAGTTACCACGAGAGAAATTCTCATATTGGCTTTTGGTGCTAAATAAACTCTTGTTCATAACGCTATAAACAAGCGTGCATTTTGCATCAAAAGGATTGATCCTAAGGTATGGTAGAAGGTTTATGCTTAAGGAGATACAGAATGGAATCGAAACTGGAACCATGTAATTTCAAAACGATCTTCTTAACCGCACAACCTTGTATCTGCTCTTGATATTCTCCTGGAAAAAGAAAGCCCATAAATGACACATCTTGTTCGTTCTTTTTTTGTTGAAATATCCTGTGACTACTCGAGGAAGAGAAACCAGCAAGCCTGTATACAATGTCCTATAAACTATATCTAATTAAATATGATCACTTACACCAGCTTCCGATACTTCCGACAATAATGAGTTGTGATAACATCATAAAAACGAAAATCGCTTTTATTCTGTGGATTTGTGAATCATCTTAAATGCGAGGCTATTAAATATGTACAGTTAATGCATTTCGATTCCATTAGATTTGGTCTTGTATACCATAATCCTTTGCGATAAAATGCAATAATATGTCTCCTGCCTCATTACGTTGCCCCATAAAATCAAACTGTTTAAAACTCTCAATTCACTATTGAACCAATTTCCTTTTCACCCAAGGGTCCTATACGGACAGAATGACATTTCAATACTGTATGTCTTAATAATGAAATATTTAACATCGCAATTTGAAATCGTTTGAAAGGAATTCTGTGAAAACAACTAATAAATAAATCATTCTTGGACATAAATAAGATTTAGTGAAATATTTCTAGTCATGAGAGATGAAAGATATATGAAGAGAATTAGCAAAGACTGAAGATAGTCAAAGCTATCCAAAGGTAGCTAAAATTAATTGAATCACTAGACTACCACTGATTGAAAGGCTCAAATAGCGCTACTATATTTTCATATAAGAGAGACAAGATACTTATCGTAGACTACTTAGCTGTGACTATGTACCACAAGGTGATATAGTTTACAGCTATAAGCAGCGGAAGCACTATGAAACTAACTTGTGCTTCTCTAGCTCACTTCTGTTCTGCTTAACTTCTAACGCCCGACAGCATGGCGTCCTTTACCAGGAGAGAAAGGAGGATTTGAGAACTGAAGATGTCAAATCATCCTCAGAAGAACTCGAATGATACCGAAATCTACGAGCCAGAGAAGACGCCTCTATGGGGTTGCTTGACTTAATAGAAATACAGACATCCCCGTGCTACGGAAGCTTTGCGTTCGTGAAAGTCTTGTAACGTGATGTTGCGTAATACGAAAGGTATTTTTTACTATCACCTTCGGTGCTTATTGTCTTCCTGTAACATGATAATATGAAAAGTAATGGTAAAAGTTACGTCAAGAATTTCAGGTTTTCAGGTTACAGAACTCCATGTTACGTCCACATTTTCAGGAATCCAACTCTTCCGGAACGTATAAAATTCCTGAAGTAGTAAACTTTGCTTCAAATCACAGCCCACCGTCTTAAAAAGTGGAAGTCATATTGAATAATGAGACCTTAGATAATATTGTGTCTCGGGACGGTCATTATCCCAATAATAACACACACACAATGGTTTCATTTCACTTTTGGTTTATTCTTTAATTGGTTAACTATTTAAACCAATTAACTAATCGATTGTTTGATTAATCATTCAATTAAACATTCAATCAGTTATGCCTGTCAAAGTCCTTTCTTCACCATTCGTGACGTCACCAATGGTATACCCTCTCTGTTCCAGGTAACCTTCAGGTTTGTCGCGAATGGCAACGAAAGGACTTTGACAGATATAACTGATTAAATGATTAACTGAATGATTAATCAAGCATTCGATTAGTTACTCTGTACCATGTCATTGAGAACCATGTCATTGAGAAGCTGACCTCTTACTACAAAGCCATAACCCTTTCCCTGTCCCACATGTAATGTATAGAACATATTGCCCTGATATAAGTTCCTAAAAGAATTATTTATATTTCTCAGAACGTATAAAACAAGGGCGAACTCAAGGGAAATTCGCATAGAATGATGACCCAAAAAGGAGCCTCTACGTAGAGGTTCCTTTGTTGAGATATTCTATGTATCGTTGGCAGGGAGCGAGGAGTAATTGGATGGATGGATGGATAGATAGATAGATAGATAGATAGATAGATAGATAGATAGATAGATAGATAGATAGATAGATAGATAGATAGATAGATCTTCCTCTTTGAAGCTTTTCTGAAAGAATTTCAGGATTAAATTATATATATTTCTAAATATATATTTCAATATCTTTTTTATTGCTATTTTATATAACACATTTGAGTTTCTACATATTCCGCAATGCTTCGGGCAAACTATGACACTTTTCTAATCCATAATTGGTACGATTGTTTTAGAAAACCAGTGCAACAAACTCCGTTGAAAATACAGGTGTGAAAAAATAAACAGGATAAAACATAACAGCAATTCACACATTTACATAAATATCGGAAAAAAGTATCAATATCTGCTTTTGTTATGATTGTGTCTTCGCTCCTTTATTTCCAATTTACATTGTTGTTTTGTCATTTTAAAACAATTTTTAACAATTTTAAGTCGATCTCACACTGCTTCGTATCAATTATACAAATTTAATCCTGTGTGGTTTAGAAGTTCTTTTTACAAATTCGTGGTTTCTGGTTCAATATCACTACTCATCACCTTGGACAAGTATCTCTACTATGGATCCAGGCCGACCAATGGCTTGTGAGTGAAAATGGTAGGTGGAAGTCTTGTGGAAGCCGTGATATATATATATATATAATCAAAATAAGCAACAAGGATATTCAAGGTTAATGCAGTACGATCGTTTCATGCGACTCCATTTATTTAAGCAATGCGAGCATTACATTAAATGTAAGACGCAGAGCAATCTTCAGCTGGACAAAGATATAGAAAATTTACTGAAATTTCATTTCAGTAGAAGGACGTGTTATTGTAAGTACATTTAAACAATCCAAGTGGGAAGGAAGAATACAAAAAAACCCTTTGATTTAGCCAGACCAAACAGGCTAGTATATATATATATATAT
>NC_069005.1:11728852-11734128 GCF_001194135.2 Octopus bimaculoides | reverse complement strand
TATATATATATATATATATATGTAACTATATATATGTGTATGTGTATCTCTATATGTATATATGTGTGTGCTTTTCTAGTTGTGCTTGTCTGATCACCGTTTCACAACTGGTATTGCTTTGTTTACATACACATAAACAACGTAACGGTTCAGGAAAAGAGATGAAAAGTGCCAGATTTCAAAACAAAACTAGAAGTATTACTGTCGATTTGTTCCACTAACCCTACAAGTCGATACTCCAGCATGGTCGCAGTCTAATGCCTAAAGCAGGAAAAAAAGAATAAAATAGTAATTGCTTTTTAAAAAAACAAAAACCTGAATCCTTGGAGTTTAATCCGCAATTGTAATTAAACACAGGAATTTGAATATAGTTTAAGCCAATAGTTTTGCAAGGTGTATCCAGGTGCGACAAAAACACTTACAAAATTTAATTCAAGGTTTTGGAACTATTTCGAGCGTCATGTAAATGTGTGCCATACATAATTTTGTTAGTCTCAAAGTGTTATTCGTAATTCCTTATACACATGTGTGATCAATGATGTTGTTATGTACAAGTGTGATTAACAACACAGTTTGAACAATAATTTTCTACGTTTATATCTAAAATTGTAACTGAAACACGAAAAAGAAACGGATTATTCGAGCCAAAAATATACGAAATTTATTTTTCTGCGTGTAGAAATTTATCACAATGATTTTGAGGTTCGATTAGATTTCGTTAAACTGAGGAGGTAAAATAAACCGAAACATGTATACATGCTTTTCATTCGATTGCAAAGAAAGCCCAGAAAGATCAGACTCTCATTTCCCTAAGTGTGTAAATTAACTCGGGAAAATAATTCTAAATTTCTTCAAATTATCTCACTTTTTCTCTAGCAGGTGCTGTTAGGTCTTTGTTTACTTTTTCTGAATTATGCGAAGAGTGTAATAAATAATGTGTTCATGACGCACGGCATCTATTACGTCACCATTTCACTTAAATTATCTAAATTTATGTCATTGGCTCATATGTATATATGTGTCGCGTATATATATATGTGTGTGTGCGTGTGTGTTCTCTTTCTCTACTTCAAAATAAATTTTGGTCGATCACCTGTTTGGTAGCAAGGTTGTGTAGGAAAAAATCTTGCTTTATTCATCCTCTAAATCTTTCAGATTTTTATATTCCCAGATATTGTGTTCTTTCCCCAGGAACTCAAGTTCAACCACACTTTGCTCCAGACGGGTTGGTATATATCTTATTGGTCCAATGATAATAAGCATGATGCTGAAAGTGCATCTTGGATACTGTAGGTGTTTTTTTTTCTTTCTTTTTTTTTGTTTGTTTTCCTGTTCCAGGCTATTCTAGCGACTACATCGTGTCACATGGGAAGATAATGTCTGGAAGACCTTTTACAGAGATTCAGCTTTCTTCATTGAAGCTGCGATACACTGACTTGGGATCTCCAGCAAATAATTTATTGGGCATTTACTGTTTATATGCTGTAGATTTATATTTTAGTTTTTCCAGCTGTAGCTGTGAGTTATTGTTTCAGATAGTGCAGTTTGGAGTTTAGGTTTTTGAATCTTCTATCACCAACTGGCCTCTCTACCTTTTTTTTCTTTTCTTTTCTGTGATCTTGATATGTGAAGTTGTTCTCTGTGTTACATTTCATAACCACAACGATCTATGAAACACTTTTCACTGGAGTCAAATTTTAGTTTTTAAATTACATGCCCATGTTGGTTCAGGCTTTCTGCTCGATATCTCGAATGCGTGACTTCGGCTCTTTGTGATGCACTAGTAATGTAATAGCTGAGACATATATCAAAAGGTTAATGATTTCATAGGTTGTTTTCATACACTTCTAGATTGCGTGGTCTTCAGATATTTGTTTGTTATTTCATTGACTGCCTTTAATTTGAAGTTACTGGGTTCTTTATTTATGCTGGTGTTGTACGGCTTGTCATTCAAATTAAGATTGTAGACTTGTTGAAACATATCAACCTAGATAAGGCGTCCACAAGTTTTTGATATTCTTCTGTTTGTACATTCAGTTAAATTGTTGATGTGTTGTTTACTACAAGATTTACCTGACCATTCTGTCTATTTATCAGTGGATGTGAAGTGATTATCTTTAATGGTTGGCTTCATAGTACCACCCTGCTTTGAATCAGACATTTCCGTTAGCAGTATCAATTTACATATAATGATACGTTCCGCTTGTCCATTTAAATCTTTGGAAAGAAAATCTATTTCTGGGTGTTTGTTGTTCCACAAATATTTTAGCCTTTGCATAAAAGCATACTTTTAGAGATAGACTCTATATGTGCTTCCAGTAAATCTTTGACTAGATCGTACTCCATTTTACGTGGAGGCGCAATGGCCCAGTGGTTAGGGCAGCGGACTTGCGGTCGTAGGATCACGGTTTCGATTCCCAGGCCGGGCATTGTGAGTGTTTATTGAGCGAAAACACCTAAAGCTCCACGAGGCTCCGGCAGGGGATGGTGACGAACCCTGCTGTACTCTTCCACCACAACTTTCTCTCACTCTTACTTCCTGTTTCTGTTGTACCTGTATTTCAAAGGGTCAGCCTTGTCACACTGTGTCACGCTGAATATCCCCGAGGACTACGTTAAGGGTACACGTGTCTGTGGAGTGCTCAGTCACTTGCACGTTAATTTCATGAGCAAGCTGTTCCATTGATCGGATCGACTGGAACCCTCGACGTCGTAAGCGACGAAGCGCCAACAACAACTCCATTTTATACTGTGATTGTACTCCCAGTCTGGTCAAAGAAGACTCATTCGTTTAATCATGATAGTTGTATTATTTTTTGAAAGTAGACAATGATCTCCTTTAAAAGTTTCCATAATGTTTTGTCAGAATTAAATCTGAAGTTGTTCACAGCTTGGGTAATCTTTCCTTTGAGGCTGTTTTTAATTCTACAATTGTATTTAAACTTACATAATGAGCGTCGCTTTCTTTCTTCCTTTCTTTTCTTTCTTTCTTTTTTTTTTTTTGTTTCGTGTATTGTTTTGAAACTTTACTTGGCTTACTTCTTTATGTTTGTAACATTACAGTGCCATGTTTATATGACTATGTTAAAACGTATGTATCGTTTATATAGACATGCTGCAATGCATGTAATCTTTAAAGCACTTACGTACAAGTATTCGCATACAATCTTACCAAATCCGGTATTTGGTATGGTGTCTTCATATAAGAAGTAATTATAGGTGTCCGAATATCGGATTAACCACAACGGTCGCCATTATGTATGTATGAATGTATGAATGACGACGATGCCAATGATGATGATGATGATGATGACGATGATGATGATGGTGGTGGTGGTGATTCAAAACGCTATCGCTATCACCAACACCAGTACCCCCACGTCCACAACCGACACAATCACTAATATCGCCGCCACTACTATTACAACCATTCTTACAACCACCCCTATCGCTTGCATTACTACCACCACCACTACCACCACCAGTACCACCACTGCCAATCTGTTTTTTTTTTTACTTTTTTCATTCTACTCTAGGCACAAGGCACGAAGTTTTGGAGGAGAGGGAGTCGATTAGATCAATCCCAGTACGTAACTGGTACTTAAATTTATCGACCCCGAAAGGATGAAAGGCAAAGTCGACCTCGACGGAATTTGAACTCAGAACGTAAAGACAGACGAAATACCGCTAAGAATTTCGCCTGTTGTGCTAACGTTTCTTATTTCTTTATTGCCTACAGGGGGCTAAACATAGGGGGAACAAACAAGAGCAAAGGGATTAAGTCGATTACATCGACCCCAGTGCGTAACTGGTACTTAATTTATCGATCCCGAAAGGATAAAAAGTAAATTCGACCTCGGCGAAATTTGAACTCAGAACGTAGCGGCAGACGAGATTCTGTTAAGCATTTCGCCTGGTGTGCTAACGTTTCTGCCAGCTCGCCACCTTCCACCACTGCCAATCTTAACACACGATAATGCCACCATTAATACCTTCACAACGACCACCACCACTACTGTTGTCAGCACCATCGCCGTGACGACCACCAATGCCATCATTGACCCCCAACAACTTCTAATCACTACCCCAACCTACAGCTACATAGAACATTGTCCACCTCATATCTTAACTTTTGCAACCCATTTCTATAACAGAGAAAGAGACTGAGAGGGAGGAGTAGAAGGCGGAAGATGCGGCGGAAGTGGAGGGGACGGAGGAGGCAGAGGAGAATGTAGCTGTGGAGGCGGAGGAGGTTGAAACAGAATGAGGAGGAGACGGAGGAGGAGACGGCCAATAAGGAGGCCGAGGAGGAGGCTGAGGCGGTGACCAAGGAGAAAGTGGCTGAGGGGGAGGAAGAGGAAGAGGAGGGGAGCGAGTTATGACAGGAAGGGAGAGAGAAAGAGAGGGAAAGAGACAGATGAAGATAACTGTTATTGGATAACTGAGAGAAATTACTCGTTAAGCTGAAAGAGTAGACACAATTACTAAAGAGCTTCACTTCCGTTTCCTGTATTTTCTAGAAATGCTGTTTGTTTTTATATTTCGCTCAAAGAGAATGTTTAGTGCTTCAAAATGAATTCTACTGCGTCTGCTTTTGTATTAATGGCCAGTTATGAAAATATGATTATTGTAATAGTTATTGCAGTTGCTCTACCTTTGTCGACAAGAACTATGATCAAAGGTGTTTCAAGCGTGAAAAATCTCCATTTATATATATATACATATATATATACACACACATAAACACACACACATGTATGTGTGTATGTATTATGTATGTATGTTGTCATATTCTATATTTCGGGATTGTCATACTGTTTTTGTTTGGACAAATAAACACATGCTCTATGAATTCGTTCTTTACTTCTGTTTTATTTTTGTTCTTATTTTAGTGTCTCTTGTCTGAAACCTTTCGTCACACATTCTGTGACCTCTTCATCGACTCTCCGTCCGAAGTATCTCCTCCTGTTCTCTCTAGTCCATTCTCTAAGAAACGAACAATAATAGAGCTGAAGTGAAGAACGAATATAGAGTGCGTGTGTTTACTTGGCAAAAAAAAAGACAAAAAAATATAACCATTCCGACATATAGCAATATCTGTTTCAACATACGATTTCACATCAGGAATCTTGCAAAACAAATACATAAACGTATGTGTGTGTGTGTGTATGTGTGTGTGTGTGTGTGTGTGTGTGTGTGTGTGGGTGTGTGTGTGTGTGTGTGTGTGCATGTGTGTGTGTACATATATATACAATATATAATATACATTTTCTAGC
>NC_069005.1:11724154-11728673 GCF_001194135.2 Octopus bimaculoides | reverse complement strand
GTTTATTGAGCGAAAACACCTAAAGTTCCATGAGGCTCCGGCAGGGGGTAGTGGCGAACCCTGCTGTACTCTTCCACCACAACTTTCTCTCACTCTTACTTCCTGTTTCTGTTGTGCCTGTAATTCAAAGGGGTCAGCCTTGTCACACACTGTGTCACGCTGAATATCCCTGGGAACTACGTTAAGGTTACACGTGTCTGTGGAGTGCTCAGCCACTTGCACGTTAATTTCACGAGCAGGTTGTTCCGTTGATCGGATCAACTAGAACCCTCGACGTCGTAAGCGACGGAGTGCCAACATTTCTAATAGGTAGAACGAAGTCTTCCTCAATTGATTGTATGATAGTTGTGGTGATTGTATTCATGTTCATATTAGCTGTGTAAAGACACGTCGCTTAGTGGTTAGAGTATTCGGCTCATGATCGTAAGGTCATGAGTTCGCTTCGCAGCGGCACGTTGTGATCTTGAGCAAAAGGTTTTATTTCACATTGGTCCAGTCCACTCAGCTGGGAAAAATGAGCTGTACCTCTATTTCAAAAGGCCAGCCTTGTCACACTCTGCTTCACGCTGAATCTCCCAACGAACTACGTTGAGGTTACACGTGTCTGTGGAGTGCTCAGCAACTTGCACATTAATATCATGGGCAGGTCGTTCCCTTAATCGGATCAACTGAAACCGTTGTCGTCGCAACCAACGGAGCGCCAGTTTTATACTCGCTATAAGATTCTGTGGTACTTATAATAATTATAGTTGCGGTGGTGGTGGCAGCGGGGATGACACTATTGGTGACATCGTTTTTGATAAGGTATTGCCGCAGTTGTTGCCTAGCGCGGTGGAGTGGAGTTTCGAAAAAAAGCTTGTGTTATTTCTTGCGGTTTTGTCATTTCAAATTCTGCCAAGATCATCTTTATCTTTCGGCCGAGGTCGCCTTTGCCTTTCGGGGTCGATAAATTAAGTACCAGTTGAGTACTGGGGTCGATATAACCGACTATCCCCCTCCCCCAAATTTCAACCCTTCTGCTTATAGTAGAAAGGATTATTGCTGTCTAGAGTGATGGAATGACAAAATTGTTACAGCGCCTGAAAAAATACCTGCGGTATTTCTTGTGGCTCTTAACTTTCGAGGTTCAAATCTCGCCAGGGCCGATTTTGCTGTTCCTTCTTCGGCTGACCGATGAAATAAATGCCAGTCGAGCACTGGGGTCGATGAAATCGACCACCCCCCTGCCATCCGATATTTTAGACTTTGCATCTATAGTAGAAAGGAGTTATTATTACTTTTGCTGTTTAGGATGGTGAAATAGCAGAGCTGTTACAGCGTCAGGAATAGATACATTCTGGCTCTTTAATTTCTGAGTTCAAACCCTGCTGGGGTTAACTTTGCCATTCAAGCTTAGACAGTAATAAAATAAAATACCAGTAAACTACTGGGGGTTCGATATAAATGACTATACCCTTCCCGTAAATATATAACCGTGTATGTCTGTTGAAATCCATTATCATTTGCATTGTCATTATTATTGTTGTCGTTGTTATGTTTTATCACTCAATGTATTGAAGCAGTTTTTATTTTATGTGGTATGGAATTTAATTCTTTCGTTGGTATTGTTGTTTTCCTTAACCACTTTTACATTTGTTGTACTTATATTGCCACAATTGTACTTTCATTATTACGTCTTCCCATTTAGGGGAAGACGTATATTATATGTTACTCGCTTCTGACATAAAGGCAGAAATTGTTTTCAACATGGTTGCAATGATTATAGTGAAGAATCATTCTCCACCATCACCACCATCAAAAGTAATGGCGGACAAGTTTTTCCTTCGGGAGAATGTAACGAAAAAGAAGATACAAACGAAAAACATGCAAATCTTTTGTGTATTGAGAACATTTTCCTAAATAACTTCTATTTTCCTCAATTATCTTGCTCGCTTCTTTTATTCAACCTCTGCAATTTCCCCAGCGAAACAGCAACAATCGCGACTACCACAAATAATTTAGTTTTCCTACTCTTTACTCTTCCACTTCCCCTTTGCCCCTTCTTCATTCTTTCTTGTAATCTTCTGTTTACTTCTACGTTATACTCATTTCATCTATTCCTTATTGTACCTTATTTTCATCTCATCTATTTCTTGTCTCATTTATTTCCTCTGCCCTCTTCTTCAAACATTTCTTGTCTTTTCTCTCTCTCTCTCTCTCTCTCTCTCTCTCTCTCTCTCTCTCTCTCTCTCTCTCTCTCTCTCTCTCTCACGTCGTCTTTAGTTATTCTTATATTCAGATGATATTGTTGTTTGCGTTTTAGCTCCGAATTCGTCCAAACTCAGATTTAACTTCTGTGTTTAGCAAATTGTGTGACCCCATCATTGTTGATCTCTCATCGGTTCGTTTTCATCTCAGTTAGTCGTAATTAGTTTTTTATGGATGTCATTTCATTAGCATTAACTCCTGCAGCCGTATCAATAATTCATATATTTGGTTTTGTTTTTCCGGGATTATTTTCAGGAATTAGATATGGGTCTTAACATTAGAGTACATTTGAACTCGTTCGTGTGAAAATAATAAAGTGATAGATTAGATGTTTTACAACAGTTAATTTCTCTCCTCTGCATTCGGAGTGCAAATCACACTGGGCATGGATATAATAATTAAATAATTACAAATCATATACAAATACAACATCAATATTCCGGAATCTTAGATTCCAAAGTCTCTTCGGGTTACTGATTTTTTTCTGAACCAGGTGTGATCACCTTGGTCAACACACTCTAAATTAATTAAATATTAAATTTATTTAAATAATTAAATGGACTATAGGTACATGAGTGTATGTAAGAATATATTACCATAAATGTTCCTCTGGGTGTGTGCATGAATGCATTTATGAGTGGATTGTATGAATGTATGTAAGTATTTATTATAAAGTTTCTGTCTGAAGGTCCGTAGCTCAGTAGTAACTTTTTCTTTTCGGCGATAGAAATTTTGTCTCCACTACACGACGTTGAAACACCCCAACCTAGTCTGTCACATCCTCTTTTTCCATTCTCTCTGTCTTCCTCTTAAGCTTTATCTCTTGCTATCTATTTAAAGAAATAATTTAGTGTAGTATTACTTGTTAATTGTTTTATGATCCATGTGCATATGACATCTGGCTATACCTCGATATGCATTCACTCTCTTATATGTTAAAAGACTCATCATACATTCCACATCTTGGAATTTTTTCCGAAACAAATTTAAAATTTTCAATTTTTAATTCACCTGTAGAAAACGTTTTATTATAATTATTTTTCATGATGTAATTGAATTATTCACCAATAAAAAACGTGTCTGAAATAGCTGAAGTGAATCTTACCCTATTTGTGTTCATTCTTTATGTAAACATCTTATCTAGAACCTTCCCTATGTTGGATGTAGAATTCACAGTGAATCGTTAAACTGGATGCCGGTACGCATGGGTATATAATTTCATGTACATGTATATCTATATCTATGTATATATTGATTTGTTCATAAACATATATATGCAAGCATTTGAACATGTCCGTATATGAATGGATATATTCGGGAGTGTCAGTGTACGATATATACACGGATGTGCGGATTTCGACCCTCATTTCGTATCCTTAATATTGAAATACCTTGATTCAAATGGATCCTACAAATAATTAAACACTGACCGAGACCTTTGGAAATGTGCTGTGCGTGAGAAGACCCGGCAAGCCAAGTAAGATCGTTGCCAGTGCCCCTGGACTGGTTCTTGTGCGGGTGGCACATGAGATGCACCATTTTGAGCGTGGCCGTTGCCAGTACCGCCTGACTGGCTCCCGTAGGATTTTCGAGCGAGATCGTTGCCAGTGCCCCTGGACTGGCTTGTGCGGGTGGCACATAAAAGACACCATTTCGAGCGTGGCCGTTTTCGTGCGGGTGACACGTAAAAGCACCCACTACACTCTCTGAGTGGTTGGCGTTAGGAAGGGCATCCAGCTGTAGAAACTCTGCCAAATTAGACTGGAGCCTGGTGTTGCCATCCGGTTTCACCAGTCCTCAGTCAAATCGTCCAACCCATGCTAGCATGGAAAGCGGACGTTAAACGATGATGATGATGATGATGATGATGTTTCCGTGTGTTAGTGCGTGCATGATCCAATACACTAAGTGCGTGAGTACTCGTACACAAGTCATCACTCAAAGGTATCATTTGCTCGTTTCGTGTTTCTCTCATACAAAGTTCAACATCAGTATCATCTCTATTCTCAAAGTGATCATCATCATCATCGCCGTGGTCGTCGCCACTGCCTTTTTCCTTCTCGCGTAGCTGATGCAATGTCAATGTGCGCGCATGTGCATATATTTACATGAGCACATGCACACACACCACACACATATATATCCATATATACATCCATATATACATGCGTATATACATATACATATATATACATATAAATATATATAGATACACACACACACTCACACACACACACATATGAATATATATATATATATATATATATATATA
>NC_069005.1:11718882-11719831 GCF_001194135.2 Octopus bimaculoides | reverse complement strand
AGCCTGTGCCGACATGTTTCCAGCGGGTGAATCTGTTTACTTAATCTACGACAACGCGCGGCCACACGTTCGTATCGAGCTCCCAACTGACGCTGACCCACGGATCAGTCTGAAACTCCTGCCTCCCTATTCTTCATTTCTTAATTGTACGGAAATGGCGCATTCTGCCTTTAAGGCGGCTGTCAAGAGGGACCTCGCTCGAGCTGAGTTGCAGCAAATGGTTGGCGACCGGGCAGCTACAGAAGCCGGCATGACTATGGAAGAATGGCGAGCACATGTCATATAACAGGTCGCAAGGCGTAACATTGACGCTATCACTCCAGAAAATTGTGTTCGCTGGTATAGACACACCCAGACATAATTCTCGAGATGCCGCGACCGTCAGGAAATAGATGACTAAATCCTCTCAAACAAATTCTCCTTATCAAGTGTGTAAATCAATAATTATCTCAGTGTACATAGCAATTTTTCCCAGATTAAAGAAAGAATTCAAAATCAAAGGAATATATACTTTCCCAGCAAGACATATCATGCAAAGGAAGAGCACATATCACATATTCACATATTCAGATTCAAAGAAAATGAGCATTTGTTGTCATTGTGAGTTTCTTTAAAATGATTGAGAAGGCTGGAATGCGACTTCATGAAGTCTTTAACAATAAATGCAGGTACCTATGCAAAAATAAATGAATACATAGAAAAGACATGAGTGCGATAGAGTGCATAAAGCATAAACAGTGGATGAAAATAAATGATTACGATAACAATGATCATGAGATAAAACCAAAACAGCTATCATGCTAATTTGATTTCTCGAAGTGTTAAATAGATTGCTCCGAACCGAATTTGATTGCTCGAAAAGACGCTTCCGCACATTACGACTAATTTGAATGCACTCAACGGGCATTTTAATTTGAATGATGTAAATGCTAAATTCTTTGACCGAAGT
>NC_069005.1:11715366-11716098 GCF_001194135.2 Octopus bimaculoides | reverse complement strand
ATATATATATATATATATATATATAGTCAAATACTGATTAACCTACTTTGTAAGCAACAGCTAAAAATCATTTTAATCAATAGAAATGATGATAACCGTAATATGAAAAAACTTCATTAGCTTCAATGAGAATTGGCATTTGTATGCCATGCATGAATGTGTAAACATAGATAGATAGATAGATAGATAGATAGATAGATAGATAGATAGATAGATAGATAGATGCATACATACATACATACCTATGCGTGTATGTGTTATGTGTCTTTGCATATATATACACACACATTTGTATACAAACATACATATACATGTATTTATATTTGTATGCGTATATGTGTACGTGTATTCGCATTTATGAATACAAACATAACTAAAATTGGATGAATTCTGGTTTTATTGAAATATGTTTCCGTTTCAGAAAATAGCCTCGTTGTAATTGCCACCAAATTCAAACAAGAAAGGGAGATAATCGCAAGCATCAATAATTCTCTGGAACTGGGTCACAATTAAGATAAAAATGTAGTCAGGTTATCTAGAAGCAAAAAGTTAACTGTTTACAATTACTTCTGTCGCCATAGATATCGTCAGCTCAGCAGTTATCTAAGAGCTGGAGTAGAGGCAGAACTACTGAGCTGAGAACGCCTATTAAGGCAGAAACACTGGAACACAATATAAATAGTTCACTATACACTCACACGACATATATACACGACAATATATACATATATA
>NC_069005.1:11711212-11714602 GCF_001194135.2 Octopus bimaculoides | reverse complement strand
TAGGGCACCGCCATTTTTTAAAGCTGGGTACTTATTTTATTGGTCTCTTTTGCCAAATCGCTAGGTTAGGGGGACGTAAACACACCAACACCGGTTGTCAAGTAGTAGTGGGAGACAAACACAGACACAAAGACATACATACATACATAGATGTATACATATACAGAGAGAGCGAGAGAACGAGATAGATAGATAGATAGATAGATAGATAGATAGATAGATAGATAGATAGATAGATAGATAGATAAGCTTCTTTCAGTTTCCGTCAACCAAACCCACTCACAAGGCTTTGGCTGGCCCAAGGCTATAATCGGAGACACTTGCACATGGTGCCACACAATGGGACTGTACCCGGAGCCATGTGGTTCTAAAGCAAGCTTCTTAACACGCAAAGACGCAGAAACATATGAAGACGGTTTCCCCAGCTGAGATTACGTGCGTTTATTCGATTATGATTCTGTTATTCTCATTTGAATATATTCTATTACGTAGTAGTTATCCACGTTTTTGTCGGCTTAGAATAAAAAGACAGACTGACTCGCTAATCTATCTGTCACTGAGTTAGGAGACAGCTGTCTTTATACTCACTTGAAATGCTTTTATACTCACTTGAAATTACATTTTACTCACGCGAAATGCGAACACCATCAATAGCAACCTTGCATTTTAATTTGCTCTCGTCCTCTCCCCCCTATTCCGTGCGTCCCCATCCTGTCTCCCTGTCCCAACACCCACTCAATCCTTTGTCTTTAACCTCTAACCGTGAATCTATTTTTGCTCCTCTGGAATAAAGCATAGAAGTTCTATTTGTGTGTGTGTGTGTATGTTTATTTGTAATAGTGTTTGTGTATGCGTATGTGCGTGTGCGTTCGGACGTGTGTGTATGTGTGTGTGTGTATGTGTGTTTGTGTATGTGTCTGTGCGCACGCGTGCATGTGTGAATGCGTGTGTCTAATTTTTTTACCGAGCTGATCACAACAGCAGGTAAATAATTTATTAGTTGTGCGGTCTTTTCGAAATCTAATTTCCGACTTCTGTCGAGTTTTTCTTAAAAATTCGAGGTGAAATGACATAGAGAAATCACAAACAAAAGAGCTGCAGAGGCACCAGTATACACACAAAGACACACTACGTATACACAATTGCATACACATACACACACTCACACACACATACAAGTATTCGTACTCTCACGAGTATACACGGACTCACATACAAATGCACGTAAAAGCACACAGATATAGAAAATGACAAACGACAAAATAGTATTGGTGAGAAACTCGAAAACTGATTGACTGAAAGACAAAATAATAATAATAATAATAATAATAATAATAATAATAATAATAATAATAATAATAATAATAATAATATAGGCGCATGAGTGGCTGTGTGGTAAGTAGCTTGCTTACCAACCACATGGTTCTGGGTTCAGTCCCACTGCGTGGCACCTTGGGCAAGTGTCTTCTACTATAGCCTCGAGCCGACCAAAGCCTTTGGTAGGCCAAAACTGAAAGAAGCCCGTCGTATATATGTATATATATATATATATGTGTGTATGTGTGTGTATATGTTTGTGTGTCTGTTTGTCACCCCAACATCGCTTGACAACCGATGGTGGTGTGTTTGCATCCCCGCAAAAGAAGCCGATAGAATAAGAGAGAGAGAGTGGGTGATAGTTGAAAAACAATGAATTCTCGAAAACGAAGGCTAAGTACTACGTTTTTGATGTTGATATTTCACTGCAGTGGTTCGGGTCTCTAATCTTCGGACAGAGTATGAATGTGTGTGTGTGTGTGTGTGTGTGTGTGTGTGTGTGTGTGGGTGGGTGGGTGTGTGTGTGTGTTGATATGTGTGCATGTGTGAGCGCTCGAGTGTTTGCAATCAAACTGACTTCAAATTGACCTGAGTTGTTCTGTATCGTTCCGATTTGTATTATTTAGCAAAATCGACAAAGTCAGCGCAGTGAACTTGCCGTGGAGAGTGGAAAAGTTCAACGTGTCGAAAAGGGTCCTTCTTCAAAACAAAAAAGTTGAGATGAGAGAAATTAAGGCGCAACATAAGAGTTTTACATTCTCTAAATAGAAAAAGGGGCCACAGCTGTTGCAGCCAGTTTTCTAACATTATTGGAAACGATGGATGATCCACTCTCAACGGCAAGTCACTATACACTTTTGTCGATTTTAATACATAAGTGAGTGTGCGCGCTCGCGTGTGTGTGTCAGTGTGTCTATATATTTGTATCTGTGTGTGCCTGTCTGTGTCGGTATATATACTCATATGTGTAAGTGTATGCACATGTGTGTGCATGTTTGCACATATGTATGTGTATTTGTGTGTGTGTGTGTGTGTGTGTGTCTGCGTGTGTGTGTGTCTGCGTGTGTGTGTGTCTGCGTGTGTGTGTGTCTGCGTGTGTGTGTGCGTGCATGCATTTATCCTTCTGAACTACATGATGGCAAAGGATATAAACACAGAGCAGAAAATCTTAAAAGATAAAACGATATAAACTATATGGAGCTCTTTGAACGAAGATACATGCAAGATTAGTTCCGTGCCGAATTCGAAACACTCCCTTTTTATCGTGTGAACCTGTCAGTAATTGAGATCATAGGAAATTTATACCCAGCATCACTATAGTTCACTATTTCCCATAAAAAATAAAAGGAATTCTACAGAATTCCCTGAGAAATCTTTATCAGTGTGACCAAAGTATACAATAAAATATAAAAGACAAAATTACAAAAAAATAAAATAAGATCAAGTCCCATTAATCCGGTGATGCTAAAGACTCAATTTATCATTTTACTTGTTGCAGTCATTGGACTGCGGCCACTCGGAGGCGTTACATTGAAAGGTTTAGTCAAGCTTATATTTATCTCTGGTACCTAATCGATCGATCATTTCTGCCGAACCACTAATTTACAAAGATTTTAAAAAAACTAATACCGGTTGTCAAACAGTGACTAAGGTACAAAGTCAAAGGCACACACATGCATGTGTGTATATATATATGTATATATGCGAGTAAAAATAAATTTAAAAAATGGTGGGTTTTTTTGTATGATTGTGTACAGAGGAATATATTATTTTGTTTAAAAGAGTTCCAACACTCTGTTTTTTATGTTTTATTTATATTCCTGCAGAACCAATGTGGGGTATAGAATATGGAATATACAATATATAATATAATATACAATATATAATATAAAATAAAATAAAATAAAAATGGATGGCACCATGAAATAGAGTATTGAATGTAGATGAAATATTGAGTGTTCAATATAAAGGATCAAATATATAAATATAAATATATAAAGGCGACTCGAGTTTCAGGGCTATTTCCCTTCGTCATGGCCGGTATGACAGACTTTAACAGACTGTTATGTATAT
>NC_069005.1:11707890-11711065 GCF_001194135.2 Octopus bimaculoides | reverse complement strand
ATTATGCTAGAAGTAGATCACCTATGATCTGACCACTAAGAAAAGATTGTTCTCAAGAAAATTCAGCTAACACCAGAACGTAAGCGAGCAAGACAAATAAATGAAAAGATACAAAATATAAAGATTAATCATAGACCGGTTTCGTTGTCAACCCTTACGTAATTGTTTTCAACTCTTCAGTATGATCGTCTTGGTAATATAATTTGCAGAACTATACACGAGACGTCCGCATGAGTTTGAACATGTATATAGTTCTACCAATTACATTTGGAGTTATATTTCAAAAGTCTTCGTTCTGGCGCGCCAAATACCGGAAATAATCCTGCAGAAAATAATTCTCTGCAGTGAATTTTGCCGGTTTAAATTTATATATATGCGACAGACATTCATACAGCATTTTTTTTCTACCAAATTCGCAACCAATGCATTGGTCGACCCGAGTGCCGCGCAATCGAACTGCACCAGAAGCCACGTGGTCGTAAAGTGAGCTTCTTAACCACAGAGCCATGCCTGCACATATTGTATTTCATTCTTATTTATATAAATATTTATGTATTTATTTGTACTTACCCGATTATTTCAGTGCAGTCAAAAGTCGCCCACGTTACTTCTCAACTGTCTCCATCCAAGTTTAAAAGAAAGGACAGGGACCAGAATCACAGAATTCCATAGCTCCCTTTCTCTACTTATATATCGCCCTTCCATTAGGGAAAAATATCATCCAATTTTAGAGAGAAATATTAAAGCCGACTGAATTAAAACAAAACAATAATCTTGAAACTTAATTAAAATATATATTGACAACTTGATATGGTTTTAAGCAAAAGAGGAAAGCACAGTGAATAGAGAAAATTTTAATAAATGTAACCAAACTGAAGAAAGATGTGAAAAGAATGCAGCTAACGCTCATATTGTTCGCGGAAATCGAAAATGATACAGTATTTGAAAAGAGGCGAAAACCGGAACGCTGTTGCACGCGTTTATAAACAAGAGTATTTTTTTTAAACAATTTCTGATATTAAAAACAAAATGACAAGTTGATAGAATTTATGGCTGATTCAAAGACATGTGAAAATGTATTGATGCGTGGCAAAGATTTTTTTTAAATGACAGTATTTTCAGAATTAGTGTTATTTAAGTGATTTAATGCAAAGTGATCCGAGAGTAGGCGAATTTTAAGGTCAATGGTTATTAATAATGCCAAGCAATTACACGAATATAGTGGCATCACATAGATTTGTTTCTTTGCGGTCAGATGGCTTAGAAACTTCAAAATTCAACATGGTATTTCTAACTTAATTTCTCCAGACAAAAGAAATCGGCAGATATTGAAGTTTCTGTAAATTAGAGTTATTTGTTTGCACCATAATGTCCTGCCATTAACAACACTTGTCTCCAAACTTTTAAACTAGTTTCTTTCTTACATTTGATAAGGTGAATCTTTCCCGAAATATAATAAAAGTAGTAAGCAACTTATGTAAAGTAATACAGTATCACCTTGTTATTTTTATTTATTGTCATCGTGTTATATATTTTGTCTAATCACTCATCTGCATAGCACGAAGGTTTTATTCTATTTTTTTCAAACATTTATCTCATTGATTTTAATTTTTCATTACTGACTTCCAGTGCGTCTACATATTTCATACTCAGGTACTATCCCGGTCTCAGCAGTGCCGAATTTCCGGAACTGTAATCTATACTACAATTAAGTGAAAAATTTTTAAAGAATGGAATAAGGTAAAAAGAATTTTTTTAAAAATAAGGAAAGAATGTCTGTATAATCCTAACAGCTGTAAAGAATTCAGAGGAACGCTGAACTTTATTGAAAATAATCTGAAATATCTGCAAATGCTTGAAACTGATAGAAAATAACCAACGAGCTTCTATGAGGCGTCTACACAGTCATTCGACCTGCGAAAAATATCAGCTACATCAAGCTGAAACAATATTATACCAAATAAAATTGGAAGGATATAATAATATTGGTTTCAAACTTTGGCATAAAACCAATAATATCGGTGGGTACTTCGGTCTCAATGCTCAACTACTACTTATTTTATCGACCCCGAAAGGTTGGAAGGGAAAGTCGATCTCGGTGGAACCTAAAGAGCATTTTTGCCTGGGTGTGTTAAGGATGCTATTAGTTCGCCACCATAAAATCCTCTGAACTTGTCCTGACAATAATAATTTCAATTCCAGTTGTTAAAATTGTCCGAATATTGATTTCAAATTTTGGCACAAGGCCAGCAATTTCGGGGATGAAGTTAAGTCGATTATATCGAGCCCAGTGTTCACTGGTACTTATTTTATCGACCACTAAGGGATGAAAGGGGAAGTCGACTCCGCTGGAATTTGAACTTAGAACATAAAGACGGACGGAATGCCGCTAAGCATTTTTCTCGGAGTTCTAACGATTCTGTAAGCTTGCCGCCTTAAAAGTGTTAGAATATTAAATTTAATAACGAACCGGTTAGAAAACACCTTATTGCCTCAATAAATAAGCCTATGTTGTAAGTCTTTAAATGGTTCTTCTGTCTGCTAAGAATAACACCTATAACTCCAACTGTCTTTAAATAGGAAAGATACGTTGTAGAATGTAATTTTAGACGCTCCATATTAAGACATGGTAGAGAGTTGGGGGTCGTAAGATCTGAAATACCCTTAATAAAAGCTCAGCCTGATCTGGGGACACATAACAACCACAATAAAAGTCGCAACAACTACGTAAGACAACCGCAATAAATTTAAATTCTCGCCATGCTGTATATCTAAAGTGATTAATATTTATTTTCCCTGCCACACATTTATTTGATCTCAAATTGAAATTCTAGATGATAAACAAGGTTTAACCCATTTTAAACAGTTTTCAACATTTTTTTTTTTTTTTTAAGATAAGGAAAAAAAAACTTAGAAGCTTCAATGAAAATGAAGAAAAATTTCAGTAAATAATAGAAGAGAAAATGCAACTTAGGATCAAAAAAAGGGGCAAGAAAAACAGAGAATAGAAGCCGTAAAATAAGTCTCTGAAATTCAATCAAATTGGAAGATTTGTTTAAGCATAAATTAGAGAAAACAAAAATAACTGAAAAATCTTTAAAACAAAAAATTAGATAAATAGAATTTAACTGAAAAATCAGTAACATACTCAAAGAGAGCTTGAGAAAAAGGTATG
>NC_069005.1:11701830-11706037 GCF_001194135.2 Octopus bimaculoides | reverse complement strand
TGTGTGCTGTTGTGTGTGTGTGCATTTGTGTCTGTTCTTGCTACCACTCACCTCTTGAAAACATGTGTCGGTTTGTTTACTTCATTTAACTTAGCAGTTCATCAAAATACACCGATAAAGTAAGTACCAGATTTGAAAGCTAAGTACTTGGGTCGATTTGTTTGACTAAAGCACCCTTCAAGGAGGTGCTACACCATGACCGCAGTCCAATGACAAACAAGTATATGAGGTATAAAATATGTTTTATTTCTGACGCACTTTTTACACCAAGTATACCAAACCTCTACTAGTTTGTACGTGTTATTTATATTCAAAATAACAAGTTTATATTTGGTACAATTGACATGAATAGAATAAAATCACTTTTCTTATTCAGCTTCCTATTTCATGAACAATATCTAACAAATATGAAAAGGATAGAAATACGAACATAAGTTAGCTGACTCAGTATTTAACATTTACTTTGGAGAAATTTTTCCGTAGAAAATGGCGTTGCAAATATTTGGACAACTTTAAACCTTTATACAATATTTCCAGAAGTACAAACAGAGATGTTAAAAGGGATCTCTTGCAGTGGGAAATGAATATATAGCAATGAATAAAAATTAGTTTTGTGTTTAAATTGTAAGGTTGAAATCGTAAATTATAAAAGATTTTGAAAACCACATTTTAATATTTTTTTTAATAATTAAATTGGAATTTAGAAGAATTTTCTAAACAGTGTAGATACGAACCTTAATAATTGCTTTCTTTTATTGAAAGAAACATATTTTTAACTAACTAATAGGCAAGTTTTTATTTTTTAGTGTAGATGTATGTATAAACCTTCCGTTTTTTACTCACATTTTTCTCATACATCAGGGTTTAGCTTGTCATTATTTTATATTTTTATTTTATCGTATATCACAAATTCCCTTTTTATGTAATGTCATTTATTGTACAAAAACAGCAATTTGACTGAGTTGATACAGAGTAGGATATAATGTCTAGCGATACTGATTCTGGATCTCTGTTGTCACGTCAAAGTCATCTTTATGTTGCATCTTTTTCGGGCTCGATAAATAAAATATCGTTTCTGAGACCAATTCTTCTTCTCTCTCACTAACTTTCCCGTTTTTTTTTTTTTTTGGTCTGGAACAAATCGATTGTGTTCAAACTTAAAAATGGATGGGCTGACCAGGCTTTTAAGAAAATGCACCCAAGGCACACCGTATATCACAACGGCACTCCTACGACTACATCAGAAGTTAAGGTTCTACTACCAACATCACTACCACCTCTCATTGTATATCATTTCCTTTACAGCTTCATTCCATCCTTTTTTATTCATAAACTCACATTAATTTACAACATAGAATAGATTGAAAATACAGAATAATTATTACAATAATTTGAAAATAAGGGCCAGCCCATCACCTGCGAAGGAATACAACTTGGTAACTTGTAACGTGCTTTCGTAATTGTTTTAGGTACTTGTGTAGTTGCGAGCAGATATCCTCTCCACTCTTCCAAACTTTGACCCTTCATGTAACAACTGGGAGTGAGAGAAGAGGGTAGCGCCAATTCAGACACGTAGGTTCGAATAAAGTGAGAGGAATGCCTTGCTCAAGGACTCAATACCCGCCTAGTCCAGTAACTGAAACTACGACATTACTATTGGAAGCCGAACACGCTTACCGCACGACCACGCGCCTTCACAAATGGATTTCAGGGGAGGGGGTAAGTCTTCCTTCCTTCTGGTCTCCCCCTTTTCCATCTCTTCATTCGTCTTTTTCTGCTGCTCTGGTCTGGCGGAGAGCTCACTCCCCCACCTCTCTTCCTGTTTTTAAACACCGTGAACCCCTCCTCCGTTGCTTTCTCCTTTATCTCGACCTGTACCTCCTGGTCCGTGCTCTCCTGACTCTCCGTCTGCTCTATTTGTTGTTCCCTCTGGGGCACCTCGCCTTCATGTGGCCCTTTTCCCCACATGTATAACATATAGGCGGCCTACCCTCCACCACCACTCTCAATCCGTCATCGGGCAGCACTATCTTTTCGACAATTCTGTTTAGGTCTTCCACTGTTGCTTGAACGATTAACTCCATTCCATATCCCCAGTAGTTAACTCTTTGGGTTCTTGTGGCCTTCAGTATCTTGGCCTTCTCATTCCTGTCATACATCATGACTGTAATCAGCCATGCTTCTTTCAGCTCTGGAGACACTTTGCCAACTCGCACCCTGACCACATTTTTGCCACAGCATGATAGCAAAAGTACCCATTCTTCCGATCTTATTGCCTCTGTGGAGTGCTTAATTGCTTCCTCTTCTGATGCAAAACGCACCTCCACAGTAGCGTACTTTCTCCCTCTTGTTATAAATGTAGTTAGTCTTTTTATATTCTTCAAACATTCTTCAATAGTCTCTATTGTCGTTATTTCAATTTTCCTTGTTGCTATCCTTCATTGTCTTATATATCACCGTTCTTTTCATTACATTGGTTGTTAGTTCCACGGGCGGTGTTAATTTCAGTGTATTTCCGTCTCTTTCCAGCAACTTCTCGCATTCCTTCATTTTTCGAGGTTCAACCTTTATTTCTCGTACCTCCAGTGTTTTCACGTCTATCGCTTTTCCAGTTGCAGCCGCATAATTGTGGCCACCTGCTGGCATTTTCTCCTTTCTTCCTACAATGGGAAAAAAACAACAATTCAAAATAACACTAGCAACAATTTGAACAGTAACGATCAATCAAACAAATATTTAACACTAATGACTTACGTCTAACACAACAAAAAACAACTTAAACCGCCTGTGTGTTCACATCGCAAATCCACGCCAAGGCAACACCAATGATTATCTAGAGATGATTTTTAAAATGTGAGTATCTGAAATAAATTCGATTGCTCTCACAAGCGAGAATACTAAAAATATATTAAAAACCTGACCGCTCTGAAAAATTAAGTAAAACAAACGGAAAAATAATTCAGAATCCTTTCCGGTTCCTAATCGATCCCAATGGTAGTCATAGAATGTGAAGGTGGCTATAGAAAATTTAGTAACAGTAGTAAATAGTTTATGATTATCTAATACAAGCCAAAGTTAACAAATTCATCATTCAAAATAGTTTCAAAGTTCTACTCAGGAATTTTTTAATGAATAGCCTGAGACCATTTGGTTTTCTCTTCTCTTAATTTCCGGCCTTGCTTTAGTATCGATGTATAGATGTATATAAGTATACTGTGAAGTGTTAAGACGTATGTATAATGTATAAGATATATTTTTAGTTCTTTATCCATCAGTTTCTACTAAGATAGAGACGCAAATAAAATTAATAATAGAGAAACGAAAATAAAACTTTGGAAACAGCCTAAAGGGAGATAATTGAGAAAGACTTGAAAGTGAACGTAAAATCGTAATCACATAAAGTAAATATAACAAATAATCCAGAATCCTTGTCCTGTATCGGATCGATCCCAAAATCTAATCAGTTTTTAACAGTCACGATGTCAAACATCCCGAAAGTTTTATTCGAATCTGTCCAGCAGTTCTTGAGATATCTTGTCCACGGACAAACAAACAAACTAACAAACACAACTGAAACAATACCTCCGCCTTAACGAATGTGGAGGTCATAAAGAGCGGGCTTGTAAATTGTATATAAATGTTGTTGCTGTTGACCTTAAATTTTTTGTATCCACACGGTTTTATGGTTAATTCAGTGGCTTTCATGGATTCTCATCTTAACTGATGGGAAGTCTTATCAAGTACATTGTTTTGTCTTGATATAAAAGATGGGCTACAGCAAATATTCTGCTCACCACCACGGATTTGCCTGCCAGTTGTTTTAACTTAGTCAGTTGAGCATGTCCCTAAGTAGTTGACGATATGTTCATCTCTGGTCACGAGCAGAATTAGTGGGGGAGCATCATAGCCATGTGTTTAGAGGAATTCTTTGGACTTTAGATAATTCACCTCTGGAAACATGGGTATTTCGTTCAACACCCTTAAAAAATCCTTATTCAAGGACCATTTAAGTGAGATGGGTTACTCAACCTGAAGAAAATTCTAACTGGGCCCCACCTGCAAGGTCGTACACTGTTTATCTTGATATGAGATCACTATGTTGCGCACATATGGTTGTGATGCATGTGCCTGGTGTACCCTTATCAGACGAGTAGTCATGATATGAGCTTCGTATATTTTACCCCAGTGTCACTTTGATGCCATGCAC
>NC_069005.1:11699660-11701820 GCF_001194135.2 Octopus bimaculoides | reverse complement strand
ATAATAATAATAATAATAATAATAATAATAATAATAATAATAATAATAATAATTATTATTATTATTATTATTATTATTATTATTATTATTATTATTATTATTATTATTATTATTATTATTATTATAAGTTACAGCTACAATATTCTTAACTGGACACTAAATGAACTAATCAAAATAGACAGCAATACAAGAAAATAATGACAGGATATAGGATGCACCACCCAAAATCTGACATAGAAAGGCTATATATACAACGAACAGAAGGTGGCAGGGGTCTTATACAGCTGGAAAACTATTACAAAATAACCACCATAGGACTGCAAAAATACCTACTTCAGAAGCAAGGAAAACTAATACAAACAGCCACAAAACACGAACAAAACAAAAAAACTGTTTTCAGTCTTTAAGGAAGCTTACAAATACAAACAAGAAGTCATGCTACCTAATAACTATGAAGAAAAAGAAGAAACAACAAAAGCTATAAAACAAATGAAATCTAAACTAAAACTAGAACATCAACGGTTCATGATAAAACGATGGCAAGAAAGGCCCCTTCATGGCAAATACTGGGCTAAACTAAACGCAAAAGAAATAGGCAGAGAAAAATCCCAGCAATGATTGAGAAGTTCAGGACTCAAAGCAGAAACTGAAGGATTTTTGATTGCAGCACAGGACCAAAGCCTCCCCACCAGAAATTACCAAAAACATATAATGAAAAGAAACATAACAAGTAACTGCAGAATGTGTGGAGATGGACGAGAAACAATTAATCATATTGTCTCTGGCTGCCCAGTCCTGGCTAAGAAGGAATATATTCACAGACACGACAGAGTTTGGGACCTACATACATTGGAAGCTATGCCAACACTATGGAATAACAACAGAAAAAAGATGGTATAAGTACACGCTAAAAAAGGTCACAGAAAATGAGAAACCAACAATACTATAGGATATGTCACTTCACACACGTGGAGAAATTAAGGCCAATAGGCCAGATATAGTCAGAGATCATAAAGAAAAAAAATGCTTTCTAATTGATGCATCAATACTAACAAATGACAAGTTTTTCTAAAAGAAATGGAGAAACTTTCAAAATACAAAGACCTGGAAATAGAGATAACTCGAATGTGGAGTCTAAAAATAGAAGCAATTCCTATCATAGTGGGCACATTAGCTATGATAAAAAAATATTTAGACAAATGCATAAAAAAACACCAGGACTAAGAAACATATATATATAACATACAGAAAATAGCACTACTAGGCACTGCACACATCCTACGTAAAACACTTTCAATACAGTAACCATAAGAGCATCAGAGCAAACCACAGCACATACCCAAGGTACACAGAGCTGCACTCGGTAGTTCAGTGAAAGCGCGTTATAAAAGTAAGACTACTGAATGATAATAATAATAATAATAATAATAATAATAATAATAATAATAATAATAATAATAATAATAATAATAATATTTTATAAGTTTAAAGCTTATAAGCGATCACCGTGCATTGACTAAGGTAAATAGTCTAATACTAGAGCATATAAACCCCCAACAGAAAAACGTAAATAATAATGATGATAATTTATAAGCTTCAAGCTTATAAGCGATCACAATGCATTGACGAAGGTAAATAGTCTAATATTGGGCATGTAAGCCCTCGACGAGAGGGCTTTTTCCGTCGGGGACTTTTATGCTACAATATTAGACTATTTACACTAGAAAATGTACGATGATCGCTTATCTACATTAAGCTTATCAAATACTATTATGATTATTTACAGATTTGAGGGTGGTGAGGTGGCAGAATCGCTAACACGCCGGGCGAAATGCTTAGCAGTATTTCGCCCGTCACTACGTTCTAAGATCAAATTCCGCCGAGGTCGACTTTGTCTTTCATCCTTTCGGAATCGATAAATTAAGTACCAGTTGTGTACTAGGGTAGGTGTAATCTCACCTAAAATTTTAGGCTTTGTACCTTTAGTAGAGAAGATTAGGCTTACAAAGAATAAGATCTGGGGTCTATTTGCTCGAATAAAAAAGTGGTGCTCCAGCATGGCTGCTGTCAGTTGACTGAAACAAGTAAAAGAAAGAATATATAAAGTATATATACACACACACACACACACACACACACACACACACACAGACACATATA
>NC_069005.1:11698656-11699266 GCF_001194135.2 Octopus bimaculoides | reverse complement strand
CATTCCTAGCCTTACGTGATACACATGGATTCGAGTTTCTGGCTGGTTACCCGTCCTCAGTATATGTTAATCACCAGCTAGTGATGAAAACTCACCCCATTCGCAAAATACTATATGCTTTGTCCAGCGACGAACCGTCGCTGACCTCGATAAGGGAGAAATAATGTATAATAAATCTCTGAGCTGTATAGTATTTTGCGAGTGGGGTGAGTTTTCATCAGTAACTGGGGATTAATACACGCTGAGAACGGGTAACCACCCAAAAACTCCAATCCGTGTCTATCATGTAAGGCTAGGGATGGGAGCGATGACCTCCCCTCGCAAATACTAATCGGACACAGAACGTATGTCATTAGCCAGCTGGAAGAGATGTTTTCCTAGTGCTATACACGTCAGTAGCACTGTCCCGTGTGGGACGCCACACTTGGCAATTATATGTTACGATTCAAAGATTAAATACAACCTACATATATATATAAATATATTCCGGGTTCAGTCCCACTGCGTGGCACCTTGGGCAAGTGTCTTCTACTATAGCCTCGGGCCCATCAAAGCCTTGTGAGTGAATTTGGTAGACGGAAACTGAAAGAAGCCCGTTGTATATATATAT
>NC_069005.1:11692475-11694061 GCF_001194135.2 Octopus bimaculoides | reverse complement strand
GCGCCAACATTTATATTTTCCTTGATAATTTATGCAAACTATTTTCGATAAAATCGTTTCTCAATATTAAAACAAAAACGATTTTCCAATTAAAATGTGTTTTTTTCCCCTTGTTTTCCGTCTGCTGTTTTGTTGTTGTTTCTTTCAAAATATTTTTCCTCATTAATTTATGCGAACTGTTTTTGGTAAACTCGTTTCACAATACTCAAAAACATAATAGTAAGTTCACTTGATATGATACAGAAGGAAATCTTGACCTGAATTAATACTACAATGCGTTAAAAATAAAGTAAATGTAACTGAGATGACGATAAGAAATGGCGAACCTTTATCAGATAAACCGGAAACGACAAACTCAAACATCGTTTTCGTGATATTTCCTTCCGTCCGTCCCACCTTATGTCACCGTCGCCGTCATCTCGTCACAATGATAGCCGCTGCTGCTGCCGCTGTTGTTGTTGTTGTTTTTGTTGCTATTGTTGGTGGTGGTGAGGCTGACGGTGGTAGTGGCATTCAACGTCCGACTAAAAAGTCGGACGTGATTGCACATAACTATGTTCAGAAATTCTCCAGCTATGACTTACCTTTTATTTTTCAGGCAAAGCAGGCATAGAATATTTGGGACCACATTTTCTTCTATAAGAAAAAAAATTCTCAATTGTGTGTGTGTGTGTGTGTGTGTGTGTGTGTGTGTGTGTGTGTGTGTGTGTGTGTGTGTGTGTGTGTGTGTGTGTGTTAGTCAAATTCCAACATAGTCCAATTTTCACAATATATTTCATCTCAAATTATAAACACAAAATTTTCTTGATTTTATTTGACGTAGGAGTTATTTCCCTTGAAAGAAAATCCTGACACCATTCAATTGTCTCCCTTAGGTTTGCACGCTCATAATTTCTTGGCCAATTGAATCCGTTTGCCGTTTTTTTTTTTTTTTTTTTTTTTGGCATTGTTTCATTAAGCAAGCAACCTTTCAGTGTAGTCTGTATATAACTTGTGATGATAAATATAACTCTTTCTAATATGGGGAGATGCACAAAATTTTGGGTAAGTGGACAATCGATTACATGGAACCCAGTACTCAAATGGTTCGTATTTTATCGCCTTTTGAAAGGATGAAAGGTAAAGTAGATCTCGGCGGAATTTGAACTCAGAATATAAAAACAGACGAAGCATTTTGCATGGCATGCTAATGATTCTTCCAGCATACCACCTTTTCTTAAATTTTGACACACGGCCAGCAATTTTAAGAGGAATAGGAAGTTAATTACATCAATTTCAAAGTTCAATTGGCACATAATTTATCAGCCTAGAAAGGATGAAATGTAGAGTCGATCTCGGCTGCATTTGAACTCAGAACGTAAACTGGATGGAATGTTGTTAAGTATTTTCACTGAGACGTTAATGAACCTAAAAGCTTACCGCCTTAATGATGGTATCAAATTTTGGCAGCAATTTCGTGGGAGGGAGTAAGTCGATTACATCGAACCCAGTGTTCAACTAGTACTTATTTTATCGACCTCCGAAGGGCGAAACGCAAGGTCGGTGGAATTTGAACTCAGAACGTAAAGACGGACGAAATGCCGCTA
>NC_069005.1:11684959-11686978 GCF_001194135.2 Octopus bimaculoides | reverse complement strand
TGTGTGTGTGTGTGTGTGTGTGTGTGTGTGTGTGTGTGTGTATGTGTGTGTGTGTGTGGTGATAAACAAAGATTATTAATTTCCAATCTTCAGTGAAAAACATGTCTTCTCTTGGAGAAGTATTACCTTCAAAACAGTTGAGGGCTGGCATCAGGCCATAAAAAAAATCTCTCCCAGGGAATTCCAACTGACACATAACAGTATGGAAAAGTTGATGTTTAAAACAGTGATGATGATGATGATGATGATGATGACTATGTTACATAAGTTAATATATCACAGTGATCCAGTCCCAAGAAATATTTTATCATGTCACATGGAATGAGTATTGAATGAACCATCATCATTTAACATCTGATTTCTATGTTGGCTTGGGTTGAAGGATTCCACAGGAGCCGGTGAACCAGAAACTACACCAGACTTTGCCATGATGTCTATGACTGATACCCTTTATAATATCAACCATTTCCCAGAGTATATTGGCAGAATGAGTTTTGTGCGTGAATAATCATTTGTGTATGTACTCTATTAAAGTTTGTTAAGTCTTGGTTTGTACTTCTGTATGAAAGTATTTCGCAAGACAGCTGCGACATAAGCCACGTCTTTCTGTTTGAACTTCTTGAAAATCAGTGTAAACTGTGAAACCGGTTAAAGCTTTCAATATATTAATAAAAAATATTTTAACTATTCTCAGTGTATTTTCAACTTCTATTTTTCCCATACATATATATATATATATATATATATATATATGCATGTGTGCATGTGTGTGTGTGTGAAGATGTGTCAAACCACACTCCAAAGATACTCGAAGATGAATATATGAGAAGTGGTATGGGTGGTTTAGTTGTTGTTGGCACTCCGTCGCTTACGACGTCGAAGGTTCTAGTTGATCTGATCAACGGAACAGTCTGCTCGTGAAATTAACGTCCAAGTGGCTGAGTACTCCACAGACACGTGTACCCTTAACGTAGTTCTCAGGGATATTCAGCGTGACACAGTGTGACAAGGCTGACCCTTTGAATTACAGGCACAACAGAAACAGGAAGTAAGAGTGAGAGAAAGTTGTGGTGAAAGAGTACAGTAGGGTTCGCCACCATCCCCTGCCGGAGCCTCGTGGAGCTTTTAGGGGTTTTCGCTCAATAAACATTCACGACGCCTGATCTGGGAATCGAAACTGCGATCCTATGACCGCGAGTCCGCTGCCCTAACCACTGGGCCATTGCGCCTCCACTGGGTGGTTAAGTAAGTTTGTGGGAATGTAAAGGGGAGTGCAGATGGGTGGGGATGCAGCAGAGGAAAATGAGCAGCGAATAATTAATAAAATAGAAAAATACATTTTGTTCCCCCACCCCCTTTTTTTTTATTTTGGTTAGAAGGGGAAAGAAAGAGTTATATCTAAGTTCCTTTGCATGACACTTACCTCTTGCCTCTCACCTCAAGGATGAAGTTAATGTGGTTGATTTTCGAAATTGGAGCATCTTAGGGGTCAATGCCTGCAGCAAGCAAAAATGAGGGCAGAGTGGAGCAGAGAAGGTACTCCAGTGAGTGGAGGATGTTATTCGGGAGAGGGAAAGGGGAATTGTTTAAACTTGAAGTTTGTGAATCGAGTGAAGTGAAAGTAGAGATTGAGGGTGGATGGGAGGTAGATGCATCAGATGTGTTTAGGTGGTGGTGGAAGTGTTGGTGGTAAGAAGTTGGCATCTTTCAATGGGCCAGAGGCCATTAGTAGTAGTAGTAGTAGTAGCAGCAGCAGCAACAGCAGCAACAGCAGCAGCAGCAGCAGTAGTAGTAGTAGTAGTAGTAGGTGGATGCTATGATAATCATGATCGTAGGGATGCCAATAATGACGATGATAATGATGACAATTATGGTGGTGGTGGTGGTGGTGGATTTGGTGGTGCTGACGATGATGATGATGGCGACAATGACAACAACGGCAATTATGATGAGGATGACGATGATGATGATGATGATGATGATGATGATGATGATGATGATGATGATGATGATGATGAT
>NC_069005.1:11682008-11684658 GCF_001194135.2 Octopus bimaculoides | reverse complement strand
TGATGATGATGATGATTAAGATGATGATGATGATGACAATGGCGATGATGACAATGATGGCAATAATGGTAATGATGGTGACTGGCATCTTCAAAAGATGCAAAAGTGGTGGTTCTTAAACAGAACATGCACCAATCAGGAAATTCAGTGCACCACACAGACTTTTTGAAATATAAATTAGTGCTTTAGAAAAACCATTGTTATTGTTTGAAAGTCTTGAAAAACACTTATTATTCATAATTTTCTTTTATATACACAGGTGTCACCACCATCATCATCATCATCATCATCATCAACATTATCATTATTGGCTGAATGTTTGACCTTTCCATGCTTGCATGGGTCACATGGAATTTGCTGAAGTAGAATTTCCTCTGGCTGGATACTCTTCCTGTCACCAAACTTCACCTGTTTTAATGGAAAATGGAAATGTAGGCTACAGCTGTTTACAATTACCCTGCAATGTTAAGTAGATAAGGTGCAACCACACACACACACACACACACATTTATTCATACACATAGACATACAAACTCAGTCTGGACAGACCAGTACAGCTTTTCAGAAGCTTTGTGATCAGCTTTGGAATATCCAAGATTTCTCAGTATAAGTCAGTAAAAGTCAGTTGTCCTAATAACTCTTTTATATGGAGCAGAGACCTGGACACCTTACCATAGACACATCAGTCAGCTGAACAGCTTTAATGTGAGATGCCTAAGGCAAATATACAAGTGTGAGTGGAATGATTGAGTGAAGAATAGCACTATTCTGGGAAGGTGTGGAATATGTGGTATAGAGGCTTTCTTGATCAAGTCTCAGATGTGATGGTGTGGACACATTCTTCACATGGATAGTGGTTGAATGCCTAAACAAATCTGTTATGGTCAGCTTGTAAATTCATGGCATAATGTAGGCTGGCCACTTCTATGGTTGTTGTTGGCACTCCATCGCTTACGACGTCGAGGGTTCCAGTTGATCCGATCAACGGAACAGCCTGCTTGTGAAATTAACGTGCAAGTGGCTGAGCACTCCACAGACACGTGTACCCTTAACGTAGTTCTCGGGGATATTCAGCGTGACACAGTGTGACAAGGCTGACCCCTTTGAATTACAGGCACAACAGAAACAGGAAGTAAAAGTGAGAGGAAGTTGTGGTGAAAGAGTACAGCAGGGTTCGCCACCATCCCCTGCCGGAGCCTCGTGGAGCTTTAGGTGTTTTCGCTCAATAAACACTCACAACACCCGGTCTGGGAATCGAAACCGCGCTCCTATGAACGCGAGTCCGCTGCCCTAACCACTGGGCCATTGCGCCTCCACACTTCTATGTTATAAGGACAAATTCAAAGATAGTTTGAAATGCCTAAATATTAGGAAAAAAAACTGAGAATCTTTGCAAAAAAAAACTGTGCAGACTGGGGGAGAGAGTGCTTTTTCCAGCTTTAAAATTTTGAAACCCAAAGGGTACATGAACAGCAATTAGGGGCAAGCAAGAAAAAAGCCCAACAGAATAACGGTTTTCTCACAAACCTCCACTGTCCACATTGTGATTTCTCAGCTAGATCACATGCTGGCTCAATAAGACATGCTCATGTTCATATCTATATTGATTTTGGTGGTCTGAGAGGACTCACATGAGGAGTCCCCAAGTGAAGTGAATGAATTGTAAACATTGGTGAATGATATTAATAGTAATGTGAATGCGTTGGTGATTGTCTATTTGGTTGGATTTCTATTTTCTTTGTTTCTCTGTCTTCTCACTGAACACTCATATATCATCTTTGATGAGAGAATCTATCATATTTATATATATATATGTACACTACTGACTCAAGTCCAAGAATTCGTAAAGCTCATTACCCCATTTCCATGGAATATAAGTGACTGAGTCATACTATTCTCCCTGAATGCAATACCAGTCAGTCACAGGGTTGCTCATTTACAGCTGAGTGAACTGGAGCAATGTAAAATAAAGTGTTTCACCGAATAACATAAAGCAACACCTGTCTGGGAATCTTAGTGATGTTTATTTGATTTGACCAACGATCAGTGTTAAGTATTGAAGTTTGCTCTCTAAAGTAATTTTAACTCTAAACAACAAAAAATGGCTGTGTGGTTAGGAAGCTTTCTTTACAATCATGTGCCTTTAGGTTCAGTTCAATATTTAATATAGCTCAGGGCTGATCAATGTTTTGTGAGTGAATCTGATCAGACAGCAACTATTTAGAAGACCATCTTGTATCTATCTATCTATCTATCTATCTATCTATCTATCTAGATAGATAGATAGATAGATAGATAGATAGATAGATAGATCTCTGTGTGTCTTTGTGTCTGTGTTAGTGACCTCCTCTCTGCCACCACTGGATAACCAGCGTTCATTTAGCAAGTTAGAAGTTTGCCGAAGAGAAATTGATGAAATAAATATTAAAGTTTCAAAATACAAAAAAAAAAAAGAAAAACCCCAAGTACTGGAATTGATTTGATTGACTAAAACTGTTCAAACCCATACTCTAGCATGGCCACAGTCCAATTACTGAAACAAGTAAAAGGCAAAAGCTAAAATATTATAAAATCTTCAGTCTAATTATATTTATTGGTGGCTTCCTTGTTACTTATAATGGTGGTGATGTTTTTTCTTTTCCGCAGATGA
>NC_069005.1:11681171-11681908 GCF_001194135.2 Octopus bimaculoides | reverse complement strand
TATATATATATATATATATATATACACACACACATATGTATGTATGTATCAGAGGTGGTCAAGGACTCTGATGACTCAGAATACTAAAACTGCAAAACGACCAAATGACCTCTATGCAATATACAAATGATGAAAATAACATGCAGTTGAATGCTGAGAGTTTTAAGCACTCTGCTACTGGCCTGCAGACAGGCTACAATCAGAATGTACAGGAGCATGGAGTAGTGCAATCCCAGAGTCAGAGTTGGTGCATGACCCGCAAATCTGCGTGAGTAATGATGCAAAATTCCATGTGCATATTACCAAAAGGGTAACACTGTACAAGTGAGCAGCTGTATGGATTCCGAGATCATTCAGAACCAGGGAAAAAGATACCATGGTACTGCTATGCAGAACTTTCATTCTCAGTCATCTGAATTACTCCTCCTAAGTATATTGATCATAGGGCATCAAACTGGTAGCAGGACTTGAGGTAATCCAGTGCCACTACACAAAGAATATCAACTCGGTGAAATAGATGAGTTACAGGAAGAGGGTAAAGGAACTGAAGCTCTACTCTTGAGAGAGAAGGAATGAAAAATATGCAGTGATATACATCTGGAAGGAGAGCAGCTCTATCCATCTTGCTCCTTCACTAAACACAGTAGGGGAAAGAAACCCAAATACACTGTAATGCATAATCTAGCATGGCACCAGCCTCCGGCTGAAACCAGTAAAATATGAAAAGTAAAAGATAT
>NC_069005.1:11676080-11679412 GCF_001194135.2 Octopus bimaculoides | reverse complement strand
ACACATATATTAGTCATAGGCATATATAATATGAAAATTTAAATTTTTTTTAATTTTTCAAACCTCATCCAGCTATTCTGATTATATGTCTGTGCACACGTTTGAATGTGGTGTGTGCCAGAGGGTTTGCAAATCCAATGGGGGTCTTAAAAGACATTTTAGGATCCACAATGAGCAGAACTTACTTGCAGGTATTGGTAGTGCAAATCAGAGGTGCAATGTGTGTGGGTGTTTTTTCAAAACACTGTCTGGTTTAAAAAGCCACATCAGACGCCATGAAAGGGCTAAGGTGTAGGTGCAGGAGGTGGTCAAACTATGTTTAAGGAGTAGACAACCACCATAGATATAGATATAGATATAGATATAGATATAGGGTTGGCCAAACATCACCTGACAGTGAATCAAAACCATTTAATTACAAGCTTCATTTATGTTTAACAACTGAATGAATTCAATAAAAGCATCTAAATATGAAACATGAAAATCATTCAAATTGAAGTCCTTGAGCGAAACATTTTTTTTCCTTTCGAGTCAATACAGAATAAAAAATATTATTTATGGCATTTTCATTTACTGTTGGGTGACTTTTCGGCAACCCTGTATATATTTATATATATACATACATACATACATACATACATACATACATATATATATATATATGTATGTGTATGTATATGTGTATGTGTATGTATGTGTGTGTGTGTATATATATATATATAACAAAGATATGTACTACACTGAAATATGTAATGGGTTGATATGATCTACTAAACCTTTCAATGCATTGCCCGGGCATGGCCAGAATCCTACATAGAGATCAATAAAATAATAAAAGGACATCTGCACACACAGAAACACACTCAGATGTACAAACACACACATCCATATAGCGGAAGCCATTTATTCTAATCATGGATTATACTATCAACTGGTTATTGTTATAAAAATGGCTTCGTCCCATCAGAGATGAAATTATACAAATAGATAGAGAAATGTGTGTGTGTGTATATGAATGTCTCTGTGTGTCTGGATGTCTGCATTACTGTTTGACTGTGTTTTCAAGCTAGGACACTTGAAAGGTGTTACTATGGAGTCACCATTAAGCCTTAAATTTTCATATTATATATGCCTATGACTAATATATGTGTGCATCGATACTCTCAGATCATGCATGCATATATATATATGCACAGAGACATGCAGCCACAAAGGCATGAAGATACAATTATGCATATTTTATGTATGTATGTTGTGTGTATGTGTTTGTGTGTATGCATGTATGTGTAAATATATATTTCTGTGTGTGTGTGTGCGTATGCATGTATTATAAATATAGAAATAAATGAATAGATAGACAGATAGATAGACAGATAGATAGATAGATAAATAGATAGATAGATAGATAGATAGATAGATAGATAGACAGACAGATATAAGAGATATCTATGTAGTCTTTTATTCTTTTACTTGTTTCAGTCATTTGGCTGTGGCCATGCTGGAGCACCACTTTTAGATGAACAAATTGACCCCAGGACTTATTCTTTGTAAGCCTAGTACTTATCCCATCGGATTTCTTTTGCCAGACAGCTAAGTTATGGTGACCCAAACACATTGACATCAGTTGTCAAGCGATGGTGGTGGGACAAACAGACACATACACACATACATACATACATATAGATATATATATATCATCATCATCATCATCATCATCATCATCGTTTAACGTCCGCTTTCCATGCTAGCATGGGTTGGACGATTTGAGTGAGGACTGGTGAACCGGATGGATGCACCAGGCTCCAGTCTGATCTGGCAGAGTTTCTACAGCTGGATGCCCTTCCTAACGCCAACCACTCCGTGAGTGTAGTGGGTGCTTTTACATGCCACCGGCACGAGGCATATATGTATGTATGTATGTATATATATTAAACAAGAAAAGGAAAGTAGTACTCAGTGCATTCTGTTAGGATTGTAATTAATACCAGGTAGACTCAGCTCCACATAAATAGTCATAGGCCACTCTGATAGTGTGTGGAAGACGAAATAATTGGAAAATATACACTGCAATTGCACATGGGCCAACTATGACTAGAGTGATAGTCTGCGATATCAATTGCCAATAGTTTGAAGTTCATTAACAGGGGTTATCTTAGATCATGACAATAGAATAGATCAGTTTTCCTGTTCATAGCTACAGCATGCTGTTGCAGAATATGCAGTTCCTCAGGGAAGCATTGTTGACTGTTAGAAACTCCATGTGAGTAAGGAAAGTAGCTCATGACAGATGCTTCTTGTGAAGTTGAGGAAGTTGTTCCCTTGGTCCCAGAGTCTCCAAATGAAAAAAAAAAAACAGGGCAGTGTGGTTTCTATGTCCTTGTCTGCAGTAGTGCATGTGTTGCAGAAATTTGCATAAATGTTCTCTTTGCATCATTGGTTGCTTTTTGGTGAAGTAGTTGAATGATACCCTCAGATGTTATAAGGGTTGATCTATAGACCAGGGGTTTTCAAACTGTGGTCCCCAGACCATAGGGGGTCCACAAGGACAAGACAGGGGGGTCTGTGGACAGCAAATACTTTTTATGGGCAATTTGATTTTATATATGGTTTTTAATCGAAATCTTTTAATTGACAATAAACCTATTTGTTAAATAATGTTAAATAAATAAATGTAAAAATATGTTATTTTAAGCAAATATTTATGTATAAATTTCATAAGCGTTTATAAGGGGGTCCCTAAAGTAAAGCCTGAAATATAAAGGGGTCCGCAAGTCAAAAAGTTTGAAAACCCCTGTTATAGACCATGGCCTTTGAGAGGTGGGATCCTCCAAGATGATAGCTGACCAGTTGATGGGATTTCGACAGTCACATGTTAAGTTGTAGGGTGGACAGAAATTGTGTGGATGCATGCTTGTGTGCATTTGTGCGTGTGTGTGTGTGTATACACACCTTCTCCTCACTTATGACCTATGCGACTTACAACCAGCTGCACTCAGGACCACAATAAAATAAATAATGATAAAAAAAATTTTTTTAATGATTTTTGGATGTTGGGCAGTTATGTATATGATATGCGTGTGAGGGAGCATTTGGCAATGGAAGTGTCCCTTAGACCCAGGCATCCGATGCCAGCCACTGTCTCTCACTCAGTCACTTTCAAGCATCAGTTACACTTTAAGGAAAATAGCATTGAAAAATATAAATCTAACATACGACCAGATTGACTTACAGCTGGAATGGAACTCAGTGGTAAGGAAAAGGTGTGTGTGTGTGTGTGTGTGTGTGTGTGTGTGTATATATATATATATATATATATATATATATATATATAT
>NC_069005.1:11674842-11676008 GCF_001194135.2 Octopus bimaculoides | reverse complement strand
CTACTATTGCCTCGGGCTGACCAAAGACTTGTGAGTGGATTTGGTAGACGGAAACTGAAAGAAGCCTGTCATAAATATGTATGTATATATATATGTATGTGTGTTTGTGTGTCTGTGTTTGTCTCCCCACCATCGCTTGACAACCGATGCTGGTGTGTTTACGTCCCCGATAGAATAAGTACTAGGCTTACAAAGAATAAGTCCTGGGGTCGATTTTCTCGACTAAAGGTGGTGCTCCAGCATGGTCACAGTCAAAAGACTGAAACAAGTAAAAGAGTAAAAGAGCATATATATTTATTCAGGTGTGGCTTTGTAGCAAGAAGTTTGCTTTCCATCTTCATGGTTCCACATTCAGTCTCACTACATGGTACCTTGGGCAAGTGTCTTCTACTATAGTCCCAGGCCAGCCATGTGAGTAAGTTTGGTAAGACGGAAACTGAAGAGTACATTGTGTTTGTGCATGTGTGTGTGTGTACCCAGATTGGCAGATTGATGTATTGTCAAATACAAGAGTAGATTAACAATCAGAAATATCATGCATACACACACCTAGAAAGTGAGAAAGAGAAAGAGAGAGAGAGAGAGAGAGAGAGAGAGAGAGAGAGAGAGAGAGAGAGAGAGAGAGAGAGAGAGAGAGAGAGAGAGAGAGACGGAGCGAGGGAGAGAGTGAGACATTCATATTGAGAGTATACATGACTCGGAATGCATAGAACCAGAGCAACCTATCCAATACTTCAATGACATGCACACACACACACATACACACACATACACGCAAGCATGCATACTCATATACACACATACACATATGTATGTATACGCACACACACACACAGACACACACATATACATATATATATATATATATATATATAAATACACACACACACATATATAATACATATATACATATAGTTGAAATTAATAGAAAAACAAAAGACGAAGACAGGTGAAGACAGATATAAATGTATATATATAAGTGTGTGTGTGTGTATGTGTATATGTATGTGCGCTTGACTGTATGTGCGTGTGTATACATAGAGAGAGAGAGAGTGGGAGAGACTAAACACAGACATATACATACATACATACACATACATACATACACATACATACATACATGCATACACACGTACATACATACATACATACATACAGACATACAT
>NC_069005.1:11670680-11671898 GCF_001194135.2 Octopus bimaculoides | reverse complement strand
TATATATATATATATATACATACATACATACATACATACATACATACATACTGGAAGTAAATAGACACCTTTAATTTTCAAAATTTCTTATCTAAGTGTCTTAATATGTTTTCAGTGGTGTAAATTTACAAGGTAATTACTCTTTTTTCATTCCAGGTGCCATTATATTAAACATTTGCAAAGAGTAACCGTGCTTAGCAACTTTGTCCCCATGAGGCCCAACGTTCAAAAGGAACTCGGCCACTTTGCCTCCGTGAGGCCCAATGCTCCAATAGTGCTCTTTACGTGCCATTGGTATGGGTGCCAGTCACATGACACTAACATCAGCCATGACTATGATATCACTTGGCTTGGGAAGAATTCATGAAGACTGATCTCAGGAGGCTGAATCTTACAAAGGAGATGAAAAGGGATTAGCACAAGGGGTGAGTTACTGAGTTACTGAGCTGGTAAGATATCTGTTCAACAAAGGGATGGTGTTGATGATGACAGTGACAACTACAATGAAGAAGATGAGGAAGATGAGGAAGATGATGATGATGATGATGATGATGATGATGATGATGATGATGATGATGGAGATGATGGTGGTGGTCATGGCGATGAAGAGAATGAGGATGAGGATGGTAGAGGCGGTAGCAGTGTTGATGGTGATACTACAGCTGCAGCTACTGCTGTTGGTGATGATGATGATGGTGATGATGATGATGGTGATGATGACGATGATGGTGATGATGACGATGATGGTGATGATGAGACAATGACGATGTTGCCTATAACCTTTCCATGCATCGATTAGGAGTTGAATGAAACATGAAGACCCTACAACAGCACTGTTCCAATGTCGTCTCCAATAGTTCTATGTTAATTGTTGGTTTTGTTCCATTCTCCCAAGAGTGTCACCAACCCATTTGGCACAGCACGAAAGACAGAGAACAGTGCCAAGCTGTTGCTGCAGCACTTGATGCTGCCATTTGTGCATTTCGTATTGCAGCAGCAAGGGTGATGACAGTGGCTGTGGTGATGGTGACTGGTGGTTGTGATGATTGTAGTGGGGGGGGGGTAACAGCAATGATGGTTTTGATATTGATCGGGTGGTGTTGGTGGTGGTAGTGGTGGTCGACAGTGGTGTTGGTAGTAGTAGTAGTAGTAGTAGTGGCGGTGGTGGTGGTGGTGGTGGTGGTAGTCATCGTCGTCATCATCATTGTGGTCGTGGTA